>NC_142795.1:33770118-33990118 GCF_049724085.1 Artemia sp. Qi Xiang Cuo
TTTCTTGTTAAAAATCATGCATTAAATCTATTGGTTCATGTTTTAGAAAGCCAACGCTCCTTGATCAGCCATGTCAATCCATACTACCATGCCAGATTTTGACTGACCCTCTGGCACCCGCTGGCACCCCCTCATCATTCCTAAGACATTTTCCAGATATTTTCTTGTTAAACATAATTTTTTAAATCCATTGGTTCATGTGTTAGCAAGCCAACCCTCTGTGACACACCACGTCAAGTCGAACAACCATGCCACAATATGACTGGCCCTATTGTATGCTCTAGCACCCCCTCATAATTCCAAAGACATTTTGTGCTTTAAATCCAATTGTTCGTGTTTTTGCAAGCCACCCTCAACGTAATGCACCATTTCAATTCACATCACTATGCCAAACTATGACACCTTCTGGCAAGGCCGTATCCAGGGGGGGGGGGGGGGGTTACCCGGTTTGAACCCCCCTCCCGCCGAAATTTTTGACCGAGTCAAAAATAAGTCGAAAATTAGTAAAACCTCGGTAAAAATCAGTAAAATTAGTCGAAAACTGAGTCAAAAATTAGTAACACCCCTCCCCCCGAAAAATTCAAAAATTAGTATACCCCCCCCCCCGAAAAAAAATCCTGGATCCGCCCTTGCCCTCTGGCACACATTATCACACTTAAAGCATTTTCAGACATTTCCCTACAAAAATAACTTTATAAACTAAAAATGATCATTGTTCTTATTTGAACAGCGGAAACTTGGTATTTCACTGTTAGATTACAATGTTCTATGGCTTCTCCCAGTCTGCGGAGAGAGAGAGAGAGAGAGAGAGAGAGAGAGAGAGAGAGAGAGAGAGAGAGAGAGAGAGAGAGAGAGAGAGAGAGAGAGAGAGAGAGAGAGAGAAAGACAGAGCGACAGATAGAGAGAGAGAAAGAGACGAGAGAGAGAGAGAGAGAGAGAGAGATTTTATAATACTGATGTGGCAATGTCGAGCTTTTTTTTCTTTTAAACCACTGATTATGATAATAAAAGTTGTTAAGGAGATATTTTTACCTGTATTAAAACTGTGTACTCTTTACTGCGGTTAATGAACATCTTAAACAACATTGTTTAATTGTACGAAGGTTATTTAAGCAACATTGCTTAAACAATATTGTGTGTACTTTTATTTACTAGTGTACGAAAGCAGAGTAGTACCTTATACTTCTATGGCCCCTCCGTACCAAACAGGTTTTTCTGGTAGGTAAACATTTCTACAGGTCATTACACCTTTGCCAAGAGATTAAACCAGTATTGTCTATAACTTAATTTACGTAGGTTAAACTTCCGGTAGTTAAGAAAGCGTAACGAGTAATTAAAGTATGAGAAATGGGATGCTATAATTAGAATGGTTTTAAGTTGAAAATTGTGACGTGAAAATAACCCAGTTATTTTCTTGCGTGTATAGGAATTCCCATTTAATTTGATTGTCTGTATTTTGTGTTAAATAAGTAGTTTTTGTATCTTTTAAAAGAGATTTAAAGGGTTTGAGAGACTCAGTTGCCTGATTCAGTATGGTTTTTCTTTACTTAGTTCTCATTAAAAACGAAGTTTTGTTTTAAATAATTAGTTTTTTTATCTTTTAAAAGTTCTTTAAGGGGTTTGAGAGACTCAGTTGACTGATTCCGTGTGTTTTTTCTTTAATTAGTGCTCATTAAAAACGAAGTTTTGTTTTAAATAAGTAGTTTTTGTATATTTTAAAATAGCTTTCAGGGGTTTTAGAGACTCAGTAGCATGATTACGTGTGGTTTTTCTTTACTTGGTGCCCATTAAAAACGAAATTTTTGTGTTAAATAAGTAGTTCTTGTATCTTTTAAAAGAGCTTTAAGGGATTTGAGAGACTCTGTTGCCTGATTCCGTGTGTTTTTTCTTTACTGAGTGTTCATTAAAAACGAAATTTTTGTTGTAAATAAGTAGTTCTTGTATCTTTTAAAATAAATTTACGGGGTTTGAGAGACTCTGTTGCCTGATTCCGTGTAGTTTTTTTTTACTTGGTGCCCATTAAAAACAAAATTTTTGTGTTAAATAAGTAGTTTTTTTTATATTTTAAAAGAGCTTTAAGGGTTTTGAGAGACTCTGTTGACTGATTCCGTGTTGTTTTTCTTTACTTATTGCTCATTAAAAACGAAGTTTTTGTGTTAAATAAGAAGTTTTTATATCTTTTAAAATAGCTTTAAGGGGTTTGAGAGACTCAGTTGCTTGATTCCATGTGGTTTTTCTTTACTTGGTGCCCATTAAAAACACAATTTTGTGTTAAATAATTAGTTATTTTATCTTTTAAAAGAGCTTTACGGGGTTTGAGACACTCTGTTGCCTGATTCCGTTTGGTTTTTCTTTACTTAGTGCTCATTAAAAACGAAATTTTTGTTTTAAATAAGTAGTTCTTGTATCTTTTAAAAGAGCTTTACGGGGTTTGAGACACTCCGTTGTCTGATTCCGTGTGGTTTTTCTTTACTTAGTGCTCATTAAAAACGAATATTTTTTGTTAAATCATTAGTTTTTGTATCTTTTAAAAGAGCTTCACGGGGTTTGAGAGACTCAGTTGCCTGATTCCGTGTGATTGTTCTTTACTTAGTGCTCATTAAAAACGAAGTTTTTGTGTTAAATCAGTAGTTTTTGTATCTTTTAAAAGAGCTTTACGGGGTTTGAGAGACTCGGTTGCCTGAGTCCGTTTAGTTTTTATTTACTTAAGTCCCATTTAAAAAATAATTTTTGTGTTAAAATATTATTTTTTTGAATGCTTTAAAATATTCTTAAGGGGTTTGAGACACTCAGTATACTGTCTATTGGTGGTTTTTCTTTTCATTGTTATAATTAAAATAGAAGATTTATTGTTGATAAATAAGTTTTTATATCTTTAAAAAAAGATTTAAGGGGTTTGAGAGAAACAGTTTCGTGATTCCGTGTGGTTTTTATTTAATTGGTGCCCAATAAAAACACAATTTTTTTTTAAATAAGTAGTTATTGTATATTTTAAAATAGCTTTTCGGGGTTTGAGACACTATGTTGCCTGATTCCGTTTGGATTTTCTTTACTTAGTGCTCATTAAATACGAAATTTTTGTGTTAAATAAGTAGTTCTTGTATCTTTTAAAAGAGCTTTACGGGGTTTGAGAGACTCGGTTGTCTGATTCCGTGTAGTTTTTCTTTACTTTGTGCCCATTAAAAACGAAATTTTTGTGTTAATTAAGTAGTTTTTATATCTTTTAAAAGAGCTTTAAGGGGTTTGAGAGACCCAATTGCCTGATTCTGTGTCGTTTTTTCTTTACTTAGTGCTGATTAAAAAAGAAGTTTGTGTGTTAAATAAGTAGTTTTTTGTATCTTTTAAAATAGCTTTAAAGGGTTTGAGAGACTCAGTTGCTTGATTCCGTGTGGTTTTTCTTTACTTAGTGCTCATTAAAAGCGAATTTTTTGTGTTAAATAAGGAGTTTTTGTATCTTTTAAAAGAGCTTTAAGTGGTTTGAGAGACTCAGTTTCTTGATTCCATGTGGTTTTTCTTTACTTTGTTCCCATTAAAGAAAAAATTTTTTGTTAAATAAGTAGTTCTTGTATCTTTTAAAAGAGCTTTACGGGGTTTGAGACACTCTGTTGCCTGATTCCGTTTGGTTTTTCTTTACTTAGTGCTCATTAAAAACGAAATTTTTGTGTTAAATAAGTAGTTCTTGTATCTTTTAAAAGAGCTTTACGGGGTTTGAGAGACTCGGTTGTCTGATTACGTGTGGTTTTTCTTTACTTGGTGCCCATTAAAAACGAAATTTTTGTGTTAAATAAGTAGTTTTTGTATCTTTTAAAAGAGCTTTAAGGGGTTTGAGGGACTCAGTTGCCTGATTCTGTGTGGTTTTTTCTTTACTTAGTGCTCATTAAAAACGAAGTTTTTGTGTTAAATAAGCAGTGCTTTGTATCTTTTAAAATAGCTTTAAAGGGTTTGAGAGACGCAGTTGCTTGATTCCGTGTGGTTTTTATTTACTTAGTTATCATTAAAAACGAAGTTTTTGTGTTCTTATTTGAGAAGTTAACTTTAGCATTTTATGGTTTTACCTGTCTGAAATCATGAAATAGAATAGTTAATTACCAGTTTAGGGTTTTCAGACTTAAGTTTTTTAGATTTTCGTGTGTATTTGACTCCTGGAGTTTATTATTTGAGAAGTTAACTTTAATATTTTGTGGTTTTACGTGCCTGAAATCATGAATTAGAATAGTTATCTACTGAGTTACGATTTTCTACATAAGTTCTTTAATGAAATTTCTGCATTGGTATCCACGAGGTATATTCAAGAAAGAGTTTGTTACTTGCTTGCAATTTTTTCGGTAATCTCTTAAATGAAATATCTGTATTGTGCATTCAGGAGAGGACTCAGGAAACAGTTTGTTACTTACTAAATTTTGTCATAATTTCTGAATGAAATTTCTTTTTGTTTATCCAGTAGGCGAATGTCAGAAAGAATTTGCTACTTACTTACAGTTTTTGATAATTTCTTAACATGAAATTTCTGCGTTGTGTATCCATGGGTAACTTCAAGAAAGGATTTGTTACTTATTTAGAATTGTGTCAGGAACTTCTTGAATGGGAAATCCCTCGTTCGTTTATCGAAGAGGTGAATTCAAGGAAAGAATTTGCACTTAGCTTACAATTTTTGATAATTTCTTAAATGAAGTTTCTGCATTGTGTATCCAAGAGGTGACTTCAGGAAAGAGTTTGTTACTTGCTTACAATTTTTTCATAATTTATTGAATGAAATTTCCGTATTGTGTATCCAAGAGTTGACTTCAAGAAAGAAATTGTTACTTACTGAGAATTTTTTCATAATTTCTTGAATTAAATTTCTATATCGTGTATCTAAGTCGTGAAAACAATAATGAGTTTGTTACTTACTTGGAATTTTGTCATAGTTTCTGGAACGAAATGACTTTTTTTGTTAATCTAAGAGGCGAATTCAAAAAAGAATTTGCTACCTACTTACAATTTTTGATAATTTCTTAAATAAAGTTTCTGCATTGTGCATCCAAGAGGTGACTTCAAGAAAGAGTTTGTTACTTGCTTACAATTTTTTCATAATTTATTGAATGAAATTTCCGTATTGTGTATCCAAGAGTTGACTTCAAGAAAGAAATTGTAACTTACTGAGAATTTTTTCATAATTTCTTGAATTAAATTTCTACATCGTGTATCTAAGTTGTGAAAACAATAATGAGTTTGTTACTTACTTGGAATTTTGTCATAATTTCTTGAACGAAATGTCTTTTTGTTTATCCAGCAGGTGAATTCAAGAAAGAATTTGCTACTTACTTACAATTTTATCATAATTTCTTTAATGAAATTTCTGCATTGTGTATCCACGAGGTGACTTCATAAAAGAGTTTGTTACTTGCTTACAATTTTTTTCATAATTTCTTAAATAAAATTTCTGCATTGTGTATCCATGAGGTAACTTCAAGAAAGAGTTTGTTACTTACTTAGAATTTTGTATTAATTTCTTGAATGAAATGTCTTTTTTATTTACCCAGGTGGAGAATTAAATAAAGATTTTTTTATTTGATTAAAATTTTTTGATAATTTCTTAAATGAAATTTCTGTATTGTGTATACATGTTGTGACCTCAATAAAGAGTTTGTTGCTTACTTAGAATTTTTTCATAGGTTATTGAATTAAATTTAACGACCAGTCTTAGTGTTTATCAAGACGGTTACTTCAACACATAATGGGATTATTAATTAACATTTTTTCAAAATTTTTTTAATTACATTTCAGCATTGTTTATCCACGAGATATATTCAAGAAAGAGTTTGTTACTTGCTTACAATTTTTTCGTAATTTCTTAAATGAAATATCTGTATTGTGCATTCAGGAGGAGGATTCAGGAAACAGTTTGTTACTTACTTAGAATTTTGTCATAATTTCTTGAATGAAATTTCTTTTTATTTATCCAGGAGTTGAATTCAAGAAAGAATTTGCTACTTACTTACAATTTTTTATAATTTCTTAAATTAAATTTCTGCATTGTGTATCCATGAGGTAACTTCAAGAAAGGATTTGCTACTTACTTGCAATTTTGTCATAATTTCTTGAATGAAATGATTTTTTTTGTTTATCCAAGAGGCGAATTCAAGAAAGAATTTGCTACTTACTTACAATGTTTGATAATTTCTTAAATGCAGTTTATGCATTGTGTATCCAAGAAGTGACTTCAGGAAAGAGTTTGTTGCTTGCTTACAATTTTTTCATAATTTATTGTATGAAATTTCAGTATTGAGTATACAAGAGTTGACTTCAAGAAAGAAATTGTCACTTGCGGAGAATTTTTTCATAATTTCTTGAATTAAATTTCTATATCGTGTATCTAAGTCGTGACAAAAATAATGAGTTTGTTACCTACTTAGAATTTAGTCATAATTTCTTGAACGAAATGACTTTTTTTGGTTTATCTAAGAGACAAATTCAAGAAAGAATTTGCTACCTAATTACACTTTTTGATAATTTCTTAAAAGAAGTTTCTGCATTGTGTATCCAGGAGGTGACTTCAAGAAAGAGTTTGTTACTTGCTTACAATTTTTTCATAATTTATTGAATGAAATTTCCGTATTGCGCATCCAAGAGTTGACTTAAAGAAAGAAATTGTTACTTACTGAGAATTTTTTCATAATTTATTGAATTAAATTTCTACATCGTGTATCTAAGTCGTGAAAAAAATAATAAGTTTGTTACTTACTTGGAATTTTGTCATAATTTCTTGAACGAAATGTCTTTTTGTTTATCCAGCAGGTGAATTCAAGAAAGAATCTGCTACTTACTTACAATTTTTTCATAATTTCTTTAATGAAATTTCTGCATTGTGTATCCACGAGGTGACTTCATGAAAGAGTTTGTTACTTGCTTACAATTTTTTTCATAATTTCTTAAATGAAATTTCTGCATTGTGTATCCATGAGGTAACTTCAAGAAAGAGTTTGTTACTTACTTAGAATTTTGTCGTAATTTCTTGAATGAAATGTCTTTTTTATTTACCCAGTTGGCGAATTCAAGAAAGAATTTGCTACTTACTTACAATTTTTTTATAATTTCTTAAATGAAATTTCTGCATTGTGTATCCATGAGGTAACTTCAAGAAAGAGTTTGTTGCTTACTTAGAATTTTGTCATAATTTCTTGAATGAAATTTAACGAAATGTCTTTTTGTTTATCCAGCAGGTGAATTCAATAAAGAATTTGCTAATTACTTACAATTTTTTCATAATTTCTTTAATGAAATTTTTGCATTGTGTATCTACGAGATGACGTCATGAAAGAGTTTGTTACTTTCTTACAATTCTTTTTAATAATTTCTTAAATTAAATTTATGAATTGTGTATCCATGATGTAACTTCAAGAAAGAGTTTGTTACTTACTTAGAATTTTGTCGTAATTTCTTGAATGAAATATCTTTTTTATTTACCCAAGAGGTAAATTCAAGAAAGAATTTGCTACTTAATTACAATTTTTGATAATTTCTTAAATGAAATTTCTGCATTGTGTATCCAAGAGGTAACTTCAAGAAAGAGTTTGTTACTTACTCAGAATTTTGTCATAATTTCTTGAACGAAATGTCTTTTTGTTTATCCAGCAGGTGAATTCAAGAAAGAATTTGCTACTTACTTACAATTTTTTCATAGTTTCTTTAATGAAATTTCTGTATTGTGTATCCAAGAAGTGACTTCAAGAAAGAACTTGTTACTTACTTACTTACAATTTTTTTCATAGTTTCTTAAATGAAGTTTCTGCATTGTGTATCCAGGAGGTGACTTCAGGAAAGAGTTTGTTACTTGCTTACAATTTTTTTCATAATTTCTTAAATGAAATTTCTGCATTGTGTGTCCAAGAGGTAACTTCAAGAAAGAGTTTATGACTTACTTAGAATTTTGTCATAATTTCTTGAACGAAACGTCTTTTTGTTTATCCAGGAGGTGAATTCAAGAAAGAACCATGAAATACAAAAGTTAACTTATCAAATAATAAACCCCAGGAAACGAACACCCAAGAAAATCTAAAAAAACTAGGTCTGAAAACCCTAAACTGATAATTAAATATTCTAATTAATTACTTCAGGTGCGTAAAACTACAAAATACTTAAGTTAACTTCTCAAATAATAAACTCCAGAAGTCAAACACACACGAAAATCTAAAAAACTTCAGTTTGAAAACCCTAAACTGGTAATTAAATATTATAATTCATGACTTCAGACAGGTAAAACTATAAAATACTAAAGTTAACTTCTCAAATAAGAACAAAAAAACTTCGTTTTTAATGATAACTAATTAAAGAAAAACTACAAGGAATCAAGCAACAGCGTCTATAAAACCCCTTAAATCTCTTTCAAAATATACAAAAAACTAATAATCTAAAACAAAAAATTCGTTTTTAATGAGCACTAAGTAAAGAAAAACCACACGGAATCAGGCAACTGAGTCTCTCAAACCCCTTAAAGCTCTTTTAAAAGATACAAAAAACAGAGTGTCTCAAACCCCGTAAGGCTCTTTTAAAAGATACAAGAACTACTTATATAACACAAAATTTTTTTTTTAATTTGTACCAAGTAAATAAAACCAACACGTAATAAAGCTACTGAGTATCTAAAACTCCTTAAATGTATATTAAAATATTAAAAAAAAGACTATTTAACAAAACAAATATGCTTTCAATGAGACAAAATTAAAGAAAAACCGCACTTACTCGGGCAACTGAGTCTATCAAACCCCCTAAAGCTCTTTTAAAATATACAAAAAACTACTTATTTAAACCAAAAATTTCGTTTTTAATGAGCATCAAGTAAAGAAAAACCACACGGAATCAGACAACCGAGTCTCTCAAACCCCGTAAAGCTCTTTTAAAAGATAGAAAAACTACTTAACTTATCAAATAATAAACTCCAGGAAACAAACACCCAAGAAAACCTAAAAAACCTAGGTCAGAAAACCCTAAACTGCTAATTAACTATTCTAATTCTTGATTTCACGCACGTAAAACCACAAAATACTAAAGTTAACTTCTCAAATAAAAAACCCCAGGAGTCAAAAACACAAGAAAATCTAAGAAACCTAGGTCTGGAAACCCTAAACAGGTAATTAAATATTCTAATTCATGATTTCAGACATATAAAACCATAAAATACTAAAGTTAACTTCTCAAATAATAACACAAAAACTTCGTTTTTAATGAGCACTAAGTAAAGAAAAACCACACGGAATCAAGCAACTGAGTCTCTCAAACCCCTTAAAGCTCTTTTAAAATATACAAAAAACTAATTATTTAACACAAAGACTTCATTTTTATTGTGCTCTAAGTAAAGAAAAAACACACGTAATCAGTCAACTGAGTCTCTCAAACCCCTTACAGATATTTTAAAATATACAAAAACTACTTATTTAACACAAAAATTTCGTTTTTAATGGGCACCAAGTAAAGAAAAACCACACGGAATCAGACAACAGAGTCTCTCAAACCCCTTAATGCTCTTTTAAAAGATACAATAACTACTTATTTAACACAAAAATTTCGTTTTTAATGATCACTAAGTAAAGAAAAACCACACAGAATCAGGCAACAGAGTGTCTCAAACCCCGCAAAGCTCTTTTAAAAGATACAAGAACTACTTATTAAACACAAAATTGTGTTTTTAATGGGCACCGAGTAAAGAAAAACCACATGGAATCAAGTAACTGTGTCTCTCAAACCACTTAAAGCTTTTTTTAAATATAAAAAAACTGCTTATTTAACACAAAAACTTAGTTTTTAATGAGCACTAAGTAAAGAAAAACCGCACAGAGACAATCTACTGAGTCTCTCAAAACCCCTAAAGCCATATTAAAAGATAAAAAAAACTAAATATTTAAAACAAAAATTTAGTTTTAAATGGGCACCAATTAAAAAAAAACCACACGGAATCAGACAACCGAGTCTCTCAAACCCCGTAAAGTTATTTTTAAAGATACAATAACTACTTATTTACAACAAAAATTTAGTTTTTAATGAGCACTAATTAAAGAAAAACCACAAGGAATCAGGCAACAGAGTCTCTCAAATCCCTTAAAGCTCTTTTAACAGATTCAAGAACTACTTCTTTAACAAAAAAAGTTCATTTTTAATTGGTATAAAGTAAAGAAAAACCACATGGAATCAGAAAACAGAGGCTCTCAAACCCCGAAAAGCTCTTTAAAAAGATAAAAGAAAGATTAATAGAACAAAAAATTTTCGTTATTAATGTACACAAAGTTATGAAAAACAACACGGAATCAAAGAATCAATTCTCCCAAACCCTTTACAGCTATTTTAAAAGATAGAAGAACTACTTATTTAAGACAAAAATTTAATTTTTAATGAGCACTAAGTAAAGCAAAACCAAACAGAACCAGGCAACAGAGTCTCTCAAACCCCGTAAAGCTATTTTAAAAGATACAAGAACAAATTATTTAACACAAAATTGTTTTTTTAATGTGCACTAAGTAAAGAAAAACCACATGGAATCAAGCAACTGTGTCTCTCAAACCCCTTAAAGCTTTTTTAAAATATAAAAAAACTGATTATTTAATACAAAAACTTAGTTTTTAATGAGCACTAAGTAAAGAAAAACCACACGGAATCACTCTACAGAGTCTCTCAAACCACTTTAAACCATTTTAAAATATGCAAAACACTACTTATTTAACACAAACATTTCGTTTTTAATGTGCACAAAGTAAAGAAAAACCACACGGAATAAGACAACAGAGTCTCTCAAACCCAGTAAAGATATTTTAAAAGATACAAGAAGTACTTATTTACAACAAAAATTTCGTTTTTAATGAGCACTGAGTAAAGAAAAACCACACGGAATCAGGCAACAGTGCCTCTCAAATCCCTCAAAGCTCTTTTTAAAGATACAATAACAACTTCTTTAAAAAAAAAATTTCGTTTTTAATGTGTATCAAGTATAGAAAAACCACACGGAATCAGGCAACTGAGTATCTCACTAACCTTAAAGATATATTAATTGTTAAATTATCTATTTTTTTAACAAAAATTTTTAGTTTTTAATGTGCACCAAGTAAAGAAAAACCACACGGAATCAGGCAACAGAGTCTCTCAAACACCTTAATGCTTTTTTAAAATATACAAAAACTACTTATATAAAACAAAAACTTAGTTTTTAATATGCATTAATAAAATAAAAAACACACGGAATCAGGCAACTGAGTCTCTCAAACCCCTTAAAGCTCTTTTAAAAGATACAAAAACTACTTATTTAAAACAAAACTTCGTTTTTAATGAGCACTAAGTAAAGAAAAACCACACGGAATCAGGCAACAGAGTCTCTCAAACCCCTTAAAGCTTATTTAAAAGATACAAAAACTACTTATTTACAACAAAAATTTTGTTTTTAATGAGCACTAAGTAAAGAAAAACCAAACGGAATCAGGCAACAGAGTCTCTCAAACCCCTTAAAGCTCTTTTAACAGATACAAGAACTACTTATTTAAAACAAAACTTCGTTTTTAATGAGCACTAAGTAAAGAAAAACCACACGGAATCAGGCAACAAGGTCTCTCAAACCCCTTAAAGCTCTTTTAACAGATACAAAAACTACTTATTTAAAACAAAACTTCGTTTTTAATGAGCACTAAGTAAAGAAAAACCGCATGGAATCAGGCACCATAGTTTTTCAAACCCATTAAAGTTATTTTAAAAGATACAAAAACTACATTTTTAAAACAAAACGTAGTTTTTAATGAGCACTAAGTAAAGAAAAACCACACAGAATCAGGCAACTGAGTCTCTCAAACCCCTTAAAGCTCTTTTAAAATATACAAAAACTACTTATTTAACACAAAATACAGGCAAGCAAATAACATGGGAGTTCCTATACACGCAAGCAAATAACTGAGTTATTTTTACGTCACAATTTTCAACTTAAAACCATTCTAATTATAGCATCCCATTTCTCATACTTTAATTGCTCGTTACGCTTTCTTAACCACCAGAAGTTTAACCTACGTAAATTAAGTTATAGACAATACTGGTTTAATCTCTTGGCAAAGGTGTAATGACCTGTAGAAATGTTTACCTACCAGAAAAACCTGTTTGGTACGGAGGGGCCATAGAAGTATAAGGTACTACTCTACTTACGAATCATTTTTGGATATGAAGAGGGCACGCACTCTTGCTTAATTTTAATGGCATTAAACGTCTTAAAAATAATTAACATACAAATCGAAAATTTTAGAACAAAAATATGAGGCTGGAGCCTCTATTTCGAATTCAGGCTTTCCTTTATTAGTTCCCAGAATTGTTTGAGCGTTACCGAAATTTTGCTTAGGTTGTCGGAGAAGTAATATTCATTTCTATAAGCAGTTAAAGTTATCTCATTTCCAAACAGTTAAGGTTCGAAGCTAGGGTATTTTACTTATGATAAACGTACGGAATTCGAAAAATCAAAACTTCAAAATAAAAAAAGTAGCAGAAGAACTTTATCTATTGAAGACCAATTTCAACTCTAGTTCTAAAAGATGAAGATCTGTATATTCAAGGTAAAATAAATCATACCTTGTCTAGGAAAACAGTTACCGCACTAGGATGTCAAGGAAATCGATGTGCAATGACAGCTTCAGAAACTATTTTTTAGTGTAAAGTGCATTTTTGAATATAGAAGAGTATATGGTTTCTTGCTTAATTTTCATGGCGTTAAAAGTGTAAAACATAATCAAACAGTTCGTTTTAGCGAACTGTAAATAAGGAGAGACCCGGCTCAGTAGTAACCGAAATTCTAAAAACTAAATTTTGATATCAATAGATATCTCAAAAGAACTGGCTTATTATGCTGATTCGAAACATATAAAATTCATTAATTTTAGTGTTACACATCAAAGATAAGGAGCCTTAGAAAGTTTGCCTGACTTTTGAAATAGACGGGGGGGGCTCTAAAAGTCATAGAATCTTAATGAAGGTCATAAAATCAGATTCAGCGTGTCAAAGAACCATTAAATGAACGTTACAAAATCCTATCTGTCAAAATGTAGCATTGGGTAATTTTGGCAGACGAGAGATGACAGATGTGGTGTCTATTTGTTTTTATTTTTTGTTTTGTTTGCTTTTGTTTTTTTTTCCCTGGGGGGAATATATTCAACTAAGAGTCCTAGAACATTGGCAAAGGGCTCATTCAAACTAAAATTAAAAGTTGTAGTGTCCTTTTTAAGTGATCAGAAATAATAATGTTCAGCATAGTTGAAAACTCCAATAACTCGGCCTTTGGAGATATCATGACCCTCACAGCCACTTGAAAAAGGTCTTAAAGTTAAAAAATTTGCCAATTGTGTAGCCTACTTATAGCTCTTGTTATTGGGAAGTGCACACACATTTTTCAGGTGGAGAGGGGCGGCTGAATTTCCTGATGAGGTATTTTCTACGGGGAAAATTTTGCATGGGGAGAGAAGTTTCCAGGAGGTGAGCTTTTCAGGGGAAATTTTACACTGGGGGAAAATTTGCGAGAATTCCTATGCGAAATTCTTTTTGTTTGTCTTACTTTCTCTTTCCCAACAGTAGTGAGGGGGTTCCAGTTTTAAACGGACCCATAGCCACTATTCCTTTTTTCCTTTAAGGTGAACGGCGATCCCCTCAAGACCCAGGTGTTATTAATTTTCTAAGCGATACAGGTGCATGATACATCATAGGGAATGGTTTTTAAGAGACGTAGGTGTTAACTATGTCATAGCGGGTGTTTTTTCTGTTCTTGTTATGTTTAAAAAGCCTAATTGTGTGGCGTGAAAGCTTCAGGGGTTTCTTTACCCCCCTGATTTACAAGATTGTTAGATAATAGTTCCTTTGATTCTTAAAAAAAACTTCAGGGGTTTCTTTACCCCCAGGACGTCTAAGATTGTTACATACTAGAAACTGTTTAAAAAACCTACGAAGACCAGGAAAATGCACTAAGGGGGCCCACTATTTGGGAACCTTTAAGACGCCGGACCCTATCGAGCAATTTACTAGGCCCCCTATCATGGATTTCCATCGGGGCCCCTAGCAACCAACTTCAACGGGGGGAGGGCTCTTACCAGTCAATTCCAATAGAAGGGCCTTGCAACAAATTCAACCTGGATCCCTAGCAACCAATTCCAATGGGGGGGGGGCCTACAAGTCAATTCCAACAGAGAACCCTAAATACCAATTCAACCAGGACCCCTAGCAGTCACTTCCATTCGGGCCGAAGCATCCGAATTCACCGGGGGCCCCTAACCTAACCACTGGAAGCTCTATTTTTCAATCCCACCGGCCCGCTATCATTCAATCCCATGGGACCCACTAGCATCCAATTCCAACGGGGGGGGGGGGGTACTAACCTAAACACCAGGGGCCCTAGCAACCATTTCCTTCGGGGGTCCCCTAGCAAAAACTTTCACCGAAAAGACATTTTTCAAGATGTTTCAAGATTTCTTTGGATGTCATGCAATTGGGGGTGTATACTTATGTTAAGGATGGCGTAATCTCATATGGACAAGCAAGACTTCAAGGGCCCGTAGGGGATCCCTGTTTGTAACTGAGGAGGGCGCACACGTGGGGTATTACGTAATGACAATCCACATTTGTTTTATTATATAATACTTTAAGAGATTTAATTTTCTTTCAAGAATTTTTTTTCAGGAAACCTTTATATTCCAAAGACTTTATGTCCGTATGAAGATTCGAAACGGATTCTCCCACAATTAAATGGAGCGCTAACCAGTTGGACTATCAAAGCCTTTCTAATATTTTGATTCGAGGAATACTTTCTAGGTTATAATCTATTCCAAGCAAGGAGAGTCCATTGTCCTGCACACTAGAACGATAACATTGATCGCGTTTTTCCAACCCTTTCCGCATGAGAGCGTCAAAGCATCCCAATGCTATTGATTTTTGGATACACCTGTCTAATAAAGCGTTATTAATTTTCTAACGTGATCTAGACAGGTTCAGTTAGCTATTGAATCAGTGAGATGTTACATAGCATTGGTTTAATATATTTTTTTGCTTAAATGATTACATATTGAAATTTTATCCTGGAACCAGAAATCTAAACGACACAGACTTTTGTACATACAACTTTTAATAATAAAACGACTTTTATAACCTGATATCTTATAAAATATAAGCAAAAACAAGCGTTAATTAAAGAAAGGCAGGGGTCCTTGCAAGCAAATCAAGGGAGGGAGGGGTGAAGGGTTGTTATTAGAGGTAAATTTATGCCATATTAAGAGCTATATCTGACAGGTATTAATGAAAGTGCCACGTTTATTTGAGTCAAGACTATGAATATTTACCCCAAAGTGACAATATGTGTTTGTTCCATCCCCTGCAACCAATTCCAGGAAGAGAGGTGTAGAGGGTTGTTACTAGAGATAAATTTAAGCCATATTAAGAGGTATTTCTGAGAGGTCTTATTGAAAAGGCGATGTTTCTTTCAGCCAAATCTACGAATATTCGCCCAACCGTGAAAATATGTGGCTGGCCCACCCCCTAGAAACCAATTTCGGGGGGGGGGGTTCTTATTAGAGGTAAATGTAAACCTTATTAAGAGTTATTTCTGAGAGGTCTTAATAAAAATGCCACGTTTTATTGAACCAAGACTATGTAGACCGAAGTTGCGTTGGATGACTTCTTAGATATTTGTCCTCGGGGTCATTGTGTTGTAACAGAGGGAGCTGTGTGCAAGGCCATCTTTCACCTAAAGCCTCAACAATCTTTTGGGATTGATGAGATCAGCGCACTCCATCTAAAAAGTGGTGGCTCCATTCTCATTAGTCACGTAACTCTCCTGATGCTGATTATCCTCATTCAGGATTTTGTCCCAACCACTTTCTCAATTGGAGATCTTATGCCAGTTCCTAAAAATGGAAAAATTACCATGCAATGCTCCTCTTTCCGTCCAATCATGATTGTTACTTCTCTTTGCAAGTAATTTGAACTTTTATTTGTAGATGAGTTTGAAAAACTGTGTTGCAGTTCGCCAAGACAATTATGTTTCCAACACGGTATTGGTTGTGCTGAAACTCTCCATTTCGTTGCATATGCACTCCTGGATGCACAAATTCAGGGGAAAGCCTAGCAATCGGGGGATTAGACCTGCAGAGAGCATTTGTTTCATTGATTCATGCGCTTGTGTTGCTAAACTCAGCTAAAAGAGGAGTGAACTCAAATATAATTCGGGCTTTCCGTGATATTTACTCTTGCCTTGGCGTATGACTTAAGCTCCCTCCTGATAAAGGCCTTCCGCCAGCCCTACGGTCAGCTTTGATACCAGTCCAGAAAAATGCCCGTCAGGGGGCAGTTTTATGACCCCAATTTCTTCAACAACTACATTATTGAGCCTCAAAACAGCTGTCCTTCATCATGCATTCTCAGTTCCATTGGCATCTCCCTAGTATGTTATGCTGATGACACGCTGAATCTCAGCTGGACAATTGACAGCCTTTCGGAAATATTCTCATGTCTGTAGTCCAATTACGAAAAAGTCTGTCTGAGATTCAATTCCCTAAAGTCGGAAGTCTTGCTGAACAATTGGAAGAATGAAACCCCTACTAATGTCACACTACTTGATTGCTCAGTAAAACAAGTTGATAAAATTGTATAGCTGAAGCTACCAATAAGTAACGCATCACAGTATACCCGCTCCCTCTTGATCTCACATCTTGAACGGCGAATTTCCAGCTCCTATACTTTGATCGTTAAATCCTCTCTGAGATTTACCGTCCACAACTGGCTAGTATTTACAATGCTACCGCTCTGCCACATATATTATATGTGACCCCTTTCTGGAAATTATTGGCAAACCGTGAAAAGTTTCAAATCCGCTCTTTATTTTTCCGTTTTGCCAAGTACCAAATAAAATTGCCACCATGGACAAAAAATAGTTTTCTGATTTGGCGCTACAACCTAGCTGACCCAAATCTAGCTGTTGAGATACTTATTAGCGTCAAAAAATAAACCCAGCAATTTTAAAGCACAAGTGGGCAGGTTTGCTTGTTTAATTTTCTCTCTTGTTTCCCTTTTTTCTTTTTTTCTATCTCTTTTTCCTCCTTTCAGAAGTTCTTGTCCTTGCTGCTATTTTCGAAGAATTTGTTGTTTCTATTGTTATTTTGAGTATGTTATCTTTTTTATTTCCTCTTTTCGTATTATTTTGTATACTATTTAAAAAGTTTTTAGTATGTGTTATTTTATTGTTATTTTTTAGTATGTTTTCTTTTTATTTCCTAATTTTGCACTATTTTGTATACTCTGCCATTGTATATTTACTGTATACGACGGGTTTTCAATATATTATTATTATTATTATTGTTATTTTCACGTCACCGTGGCAAAATGTAGCTACTCTACCCTGGCAAGCAATTCCAGAAGGGGATGTTTGTTGTTAGAGATAAATTTAAGCCATATTAACAGTTTTTTCTAAGAAATCTTAATGAAAACGTCTCTCTTCTTTGACTGGGTGTTAGATTTCAGTACCCTCCGCCAAGAATTCTTTTAACATCACCCCACCTTAACTTTAAGCTGTAGAACTGGTTAGTCCGAGCAATTCACGCCACCATGACAATATGTGGCTGGCCCCTGGTAGCCCTGTGATACATATTATCATTCCAATGATATTTTTCAGATATTTTCTTGATGAAATTATCCGCAAAGTCCACTGATTCATGTTTTTGCAAGCTATCCCTCAACGTGATGGCCTCCACGGCAATTCACACCTCCTTGGCAATGTGTGGCTGGGCTTTTGCATGCCTACGGTACAAGTTAATATTCCTAAGATATTTTCCAGATATTTTCTTGTTAAAATCATGCATTAAATCCACAGGTTCATGTTTTCGCAACCCAACCCTCCCTGGTACACCGCATCATTTCACACCAACGTGCTACAGTATGACTATCCCTCTGGTACCCTCTAGCAACCCCTCATAATTCTTAAGACATTTCACAGATATTTTCTTATTAAAAATCATGCATTCCATCCAATGGTTCATGTTTTCGCAAGCTAATATTCCGTGACAAAACATGCCAAATCTCACCACTGTGCAATATTATGACTGGCCCTTTGGTATCCTCCAGCACCCCCTCATAATTTCTAAGACGTTTGCCAGATATTTTCTTGTTAAATATCATATACAAATCCATTGTTTCATGTTTTCACAAGGAAACCCTCCTTGATCAACCATGTTAAATCACACCACCGTGCCATACTATGATTGACCCTTTGGCATCCTTTAGCACACCCCTCATCATTCCCAACACATTTTCCAGATTTTTTCTTGTTAAAAATCATTCATTAAATCCATTGGTTCACTTTTTTGCAAGTCAACCCTCCGTGATACCACGTCAGTACCAAGTGATACCACGTCAACTCACACCATCATGCAAAACTATGACTGGCTCTCTGGTAACTTTTAGCACCCTCTTCTCATTCTTAAGATATTTTCGAGATAATTTCTTGTAAATTATGCTTAAATTCCACCTATTCGTGTTTCGGAAAGTCACCCCTCAACGTGATGGACTCCACGGCAATTCAAACTACCGTGGCAATATGTGGCTGGCCCGTGGCATCTCCATGATACATATTGTCATTCCTATGTCAATTTTCAGATAATTTCTTGTTAAAAATCATGCATTAAATCTATTGGTTCATGTTTTAGAAAGCCAACCCTCCTTGATCAGCCATGTCAATCCATACTACCATGCCAGATTTTGACTGACCCTCTGGCACCCGCTGGCACCCCCTCATCATTCCTAAGACATTTTCCAGATATTTTCTTGTTAAACATAATTTTTTAAATCCATTGGTTCATGTGTTCGTAAGCCAACCCTCTGTGACACACCACGTCAAGTCGAACAACCATGCCACACTATGACTGGCCCTCTTGTATCCTCTAGCACCCCCTCATAATTCCAAAGACATTTTGTGCTTTAAATCCAATTGTTCGTGTTTTTGCAAGCCACCCTCAACGTAATACACCATTTCAATTCACATCACTATGCCAAACTATGACACCCTCTAGCAAGGCCGTATCCAGGGGGTGTTATCCGGTTTGAACCCCCCCCCCCCCCGAAATTTTTGACCGAGTCAAAAATAAGTCGAAAATTAGTAAAACCTCGGTAAAAATCAGTAAAATTAGTCGAAAACTGAGTCAAAAATTAGTAACCCCCCCCCCAAAAAAAAGTCAAAAATTAGTAAACCCCCCCCCCTCGAAAAAAAATCCTGGATCCGCCCTTGCCCTCTGGCAAACATTATCACACTTAAAGCATTTTCAGGCATTTCCCTACAAAAATAACTTTATAAAACAAAAATGATCATTGTCCTTATTTGAACAGCGTAAACTTGGTATTTCACTGTTAGATTACAATGTTCTATGGCTTCTCCCAGTCTGCGGCACTCTATGGCTACCTTTTGGAAGCCCTCTGGCATGCAATATCAAACCTAACGTATTTTCAGACATTTTCCTAGAAAAAAAATTACCGTTTACACTAGAAACAATCATTTAAAATTAAAGTAAAATTCCCAATAGCGTTTCTTCTGATGACTCCTAGCAATTGACATGCTCGTGAAACTTGTTGAATGTTCATTTTTTCTTCGTGAAACATGATGCATGCTGATTTTTGCTCGTGAAACTTGTTGCATGTCGATTATTTCTTCAAGAATTCTTCATGAAACTTGTTGCATGTTGATCTTTCTCTTCGTAAAACTTGTACATTTATTTCTCTCTTCGTTAAACCATATTTGTTCGTGGAATTTGGTGAGTGCTGATTTTTGTTCTTGAAACTTAATTTATCTTAAGAGTTTTCTTCGTGAAACATGTTGAATTATTTTTTCCATAATATAATTTACCATGAATTTTTTTTCCTGAAACGTGTTGCATGTTGGTTTTTCGTCTGGAAATATGATGCATACTGATTTTCGTTCTTTGAATTTGTTGCATGTCGAAAATTTTTTCAAGAAACTTAATGTTTCTTGATTTATGTCTTTGAGTAACTTGTTAAATTTTTATTTTTTCTTAATGAAACTTCTCACATGCTGATTTTTCTCTTCGTGTAACATGTACATTGATTTTCCTCCTCGTGAAACCGGTTTTGTTCATGGAACTTGTTGCGTGCTGATTTTGTTCGTGAAACATAGTTTATCTTCATATTTGTTTACGTGAAACTTCTTGTATATTGTTCTATTCTTTTTTAAACTTAATTTATGATGATATTTTTCTTCTAGAAACTTGTTGCATGTTGATTTTTTCTTCGTGAAACATAATACATGCTTCTTTTTGTTTGTGAAACTTGCCGAACTTGAATTGTTTCTTCAAGAAACTTAATCTAGCTTGATTCATGTCTTCGAAAAATTGGTTATATTTTATTTCTTCTTCGTGAAACTTGTTGTATGTTGATGTTTCTCTTCGTGAAATATGTACATTGATTTTTTCTCCTCTTGAAACCGATTTTGTTCAAGGGGCTTGTTGCTTGCTTATTCTTGTTTGTAAAACTTAATTTATCTTGATATTTTTCTTCGTGAAACTTGTTGTATGTTGATTTGTTCTTTCCTGAACCTTAATTTATCATTTATCTTACTTCGTTAAGCTTGTTGCATGTTGGTTCTTTCTTCGTGAAACATGATGAATGTTGTTTTTTGTTAGTTGAACTTATTGAATCTGGATTATCTCTTCAAAAAACTTGATGTATCTTTATTTTTGTCTTCGAGAAACTTGTTCTATTTTTATTTCCTCATCATGAAACTTGTTGCATGTTGATTTTTCTCTTCCTGAAAACTGTACATTGGTTTTTCTCCTCATGAAGCCAATTTCGTTCGTGGAACTTGTTGCGTGCTGACATTTCTTCTTGAAACTTAATTTGTCTTGATATTTTTCTTCGTGAAACTTGTTGTATGTTGATTTATTCTTTTGTGATGCTTAATTTATCATGATATTTTTCTTCGTGAAACTTGTTGCATTTGGATTATATCTTCAAGAAACTTAATGTAGGTCTTCTAGAAACTTGTTATATTTTTATTTCCTCTTCATGAAATTTGTAGCGTGTTGATTTTTCTCTTTGTGAGATATGTACATTGATTTTTCTTCTTGTGAAACCACTTTTGTTCCTGGAACTTCTTGCTCTGTGATTTTTGTTCGTGAAACTTAATTTTAACTTAATTTTTCCTCCGTGAAACATACTGTAAGTTGTTTTATTCTGTCGTAGAACTTAATTTATCATGATATTTTTCATCAAGGAACTTGTTGCATGTTGGTTTTTCCTTCGTGAAACATGATACATGCTGATTTTTTGTATATGAAACTTGTTGCATGTGTATTATTTCTTCAAGGAACTTAATGTATCTTATGTATTCTAGTAACTTATTATAATTTTATTTCTTCCTTATAAAACTTATTGCATATTAAATTTTCTCTTCGTGAGATATGTACATTGATTTTTCTCCTTCTGAAACTGGTTTTGTTCGCGGAACTTATTGCGTGTTGATTTTTATTCGTGAAACTTAATTCATCTTGATATTTTTCTTCGTGAAAGTTGTTGCATGCTGGTTTTTCTTCGTACATGATGCAGGCTGATTTTCTTCGTGAAAATTGTTATATTTTTATTTCTTCTTCATGAAACTTGTTGCAGGTTGATTTTTCTTTTGGTGAAACTTGTACATTGATTCTTCTCCTCGTGAAACTGGTTTTGCTGGTGGAACATGTTGCGAGCTAATTTTTGTTCGTAAAACTTAATTAATCTTGATGTTTTTTTCGTGAAACATGTTGTATGTTAATTTATTCTTTCGGAAAAATCAATTTACCATTATATTTTTCTTCGTGAAGCTTGTTGCATGTTGGTATTTCTTCGTAAAATATAATACTTACTTATTTTTCTTCCTGAAACTTGTTGCATGTGGAATATTTCTTCAAGAAACTTAATATATCTTAATTTATGTGTTCGAAAAATTTTAAATTTTTTATTTTTTCTTCGTGAAACACGTTACATGTTGATTTTTCGCTTCGCGAGATATGTACATGGAATTTCCTCCTTGTGGAACCGGTTTTGTTCATGGAACTTGTTGCGTGCTGAATTTTGTTCGTGAAACTTAATTTATCTTGATTTTTTCCTTCGTTAAACATTTTGTAAGTTGATTTTTTCTTTCGTGAAACTTAATTTACCATGATATTTTTTTTTCGATACTTGTTGATTGTTAGTTTTTCCTTCGCGGAACATGATGCTTGCTGATATCTGTTCGTGAAACTTGCTGCATGTGAAATATTTATACAGCAAACTTAATTTATCTTGATTCGTATCTTCAAGAAACTTTTTTTTTAGTTCTTCTTCATGAAACTGGTTTTATGTTGATTTTTTTGTGAAACTTGAATCCCTTTTCTTACAAGCTCCTATGTAAACCTCAAACCTAACCTGATTTATCGTGTATAGGTTAGGTCGGTTAGGTTAGATTAAGTTAGTCTAGACTAGTAGCATGTAAGGAAAAAGGCTTACAAGTATCACAAAGAGAAAAACGATCATGCAACAAGTTTCATGAAGAAGAAATAAAAATATAACAAGTTTCTCGAAGACATAAATCAAGATACACTAATTTTCTTATACAAATAATCCACATTTAGCAAGTTTTACGAACAAAAATCAGCCTGCACCATGTTACACGAAGAAAAAACAAATAAGAAGCAAGTATCACGATGAAAGGTATCATGGTAAATTAAGCTTCACGAAAGAATAAAAAAGCATACAACAAGTTTCATGAAGAAAAATATCAAGATTAATTAAGTTTCACTGAAAAAAAATCAGCATGCATCAAGTTCCACGAACAAAACCAGTTTTTTGAGGACATAAATCAGTTGACATATCTCATGAAGACAAAAATCAACATGGAAAAAGTTTCACAAAGAAAAAATAAAAATATAATAAGTTATATAACATGCATCATAACATGCATCATGTTTAACGAAGAGAAAACCAACATTCAACTAGTTTCACGAAGAAAAATATCATGGTAAATTAAGTTTCACGAAGAATAAATCAACATACAACATGTTTCAGGAAAAAATTAAGATCAATTAAGTTTCACGAAAAAAATCAGTACGCAACAAGTTCCACAAAAAAAAACCGGTTTCACGAGGAGAAAAACCAATATATAAGTCTCACGAAGAGAACAATTAACAAGCAACAAGTTTCATGAATAAGAAATAAAAATATAACAATATTCTCGAAACATAAATCAAGATACATTATGTTTTTTGAAGAAATAATCCACATGCAATAAGTTTCACTAAGAAAAATATCGTGATAAATTAAGTTTCGCGAAAGAATAAAACAACATACAACAAGTTTCACGAAGAAAAATATCAAGATAAATTAAGTTTCACCAACAAAAATCAGCACGCAACGAGTTCCACAAATAAATTGCTTTTACGAGGAGAAAAATCAATGTGCATATCTCACGAAGAGAAAAATCAACATGCAACACGTTTTATAAAAAATAAATAAATAGATTACAAGCTACTTGAAAACATAAATCAAGATATTTAGGTTTCTTGTAGAAATAATCCAAAGTCAACAAATTTCACGTACAAGAAATCAGTATGCATCATGTTTCACGAAGAAAAACACAATATGCAACAAGTTTCATGGCGAAAAATATCATGATGAATTAAGTTTTACGAAAGAATAAATTAACTTACTACATGTTTCACGAAGAAAAGTATTAAGGTAAAATTAAATTTCACGAACAACAATCAGCACGCAACAAGTTCCAGGAACAAAAGTGGTTTCATAATGAGAAAAATCAATATACATATCTCAGGAATAGAAAAGGCAACATGCTAGAAGTTTCATGAAGATAAAATAAAAATACAACAAGTTTTTGGAAGATATAAAAAATAAACATTAAGTTTCTTGAAGAAATAATCCACATGCAAAAAGTTTCATGAACAAACATTAACATGCCTCATGTTTTACGAAATAAAAACCAAAATGCAAGATGTTTCACGAAGAAAAATATCATGATAAACACATTACGAAAGTATAAACGAAAGTAGTTTCTCGAAAGTATAAATCAAGATACAACTAGTTTCGCAAAAACAAATATCAAGGTAAATTAAGTTTTATAAACAAGAATCAGCACGCAACAATTTCAACAAAAAAAACCGGTTTCACGAGGAGATGCATCATGTTTCACGAAAAAAAATAACATAAAACAAGTTTCAAGAAGAAAAATATCATGGTAAGTTAAGTTTTACAAAATAATAAATCAACATACAAAAAGTTTCACGAAGAAAAATATCAAGTTAAATTAAGTTCACAGACAAAACCAGCACGCAACAAGTTCTACGAACAAAACCAGTTTCAGGAAGAGAAAAATCAACATGCAAAGAGTTTCATGAAGAAGAAATAAAAATATAACAAGTAGCTCGGATACATAAGTCAAGATTTTTTGAAAAAAATAATCAACATGCAACAAGTTTCGCAAAAAAATAAGCATGCATCTTGTTTCACGAAGAAAAGATCGACATTCAACAAGTTTCACGAAGAAAAATATCATGATATATTAAGTTTCACGAAAGAATAAAACAATATACAACAAGTTTCATGAAGAAAAATATCAAGATAAATAAAGTTTATCCAACAAAATCAGCACGCAACAAGTTCCACGAACAAAACTTTCACGAGGAGAAAAATCAATGTACATATCTCTCGAAGAGAAAAATGAACATGCAATAAGTTTTGTAAGGAATTAAATAAAAATTTTACAAGTTACTCGAAGACAAAAATAAAGATATATTAAGTTTCTTGAAAAAATAATTCACATGCAACAAGTTTCACGCACACAAAATCAGCATGCATCATGTTTCACGAACAAAAAACCAACATGCAACAAGTTTCATGAAGAGAATATCATGATAAATTAAGTTTTACGAAAGAATAAATCTATTTACTAGATGTTTCACGAAGAATAATATTAAGAAAAAATTAAGTTTCACGAACAAAAATTAGCACGCAACAAGTTTCAGGAACAAAATTGGTTTCACAAGGGGAAAAATTAATGTATATGTCTCACGAAGAGAAAAAGCAACATGCTACAAGTTTCATGAAGAAGAACTAAAAACATAACAAGTTTTTCGAAAACATAAAACAAGACAAATTATGTTTCTTGAAGAAATAATCCACATGCAACAAGTTTCACGAACAAAAATTAACATGCTTCATGTTTCACGAAAAAAACAACATGCAAAAACTTTCGCGAAGAAACGTATCATAATAAATTAAGTTTTACGAAATAACAAATCAACATACAACAAAATTCGCGAATAAAAATATCAAGATAAATTAAGTTTTATGAACAAAACTCAACTTGAAACAAGTTTCATGATGAGTAAATAAAAATATAACATATTTCTCGAAGACATAAATCAAGATACATTAAGTTTCTTGAAGAAATAACCCACATGCAGCAAATTTCACGAACTAAAATCAGCATGCATCATGTTTCAGGAAGAAAATAACAACCTGCAACAATTTTCATGAAGAAAAATATCATTGTAAATTAAGTTTTTATTTAAATTAACAAGTTACTCGAAGACATAAACCAATATAAATCAAGTTTCTTGAAGAAATAATCTTGAAACAACAAGTTTTACGAACAAAAATTAGCAAGCTTCATGTTTCACGAAGAAAAACCAGACAGACAACAAGTTTCACGACCAAAAATATTATTATAAATTAACTTTCACGAAAAAATTAAATCAATATACAACATGTTTCACGAAGAAAACTAACAAGATAAATTAAGTCTAACCAACAAAAATCAGCGCTCAAAAAAGTTTCACGAAAAAAAAACCGTTTTCACAAAGAGAAAAATCAATGTACAAGTTTCACGAGAAGAAAAATCAACATGCAACAAGTTTAATGAAAAATATATAAAATTATAACAAGTTTCTCAAAGACACAAATTAAGATATATTAAGTTTCTATAAGAAATAATCCACCGTTTCAATCCCAAGTTTCATGAGCAAGTCATTTGTTAGGAGTCATCAGAAGAAATTCTATCGGGAATTTAACTTTAAGTTTAAATGATAGTTTCAAGTGTAAACGGTTTTCTTTTTTGTAGGAAAATATCTGGAAATGCATTAAGTTGGATAATTCTCACTAGAGGATGCCAAACACTAGCCATTGAGTGGTGCAGACTGGGAATCCCCATGGGGCACTACAATCTAACAATAAAATGTCAAGTTTCTGTTGTTAAAATAAAAACAATGCTCATTTTTAGTTTATAAATTTATTTTTGTAGAAAAATGTCTGAAAATGCTTTAGGTATGATAGTGTTCAGCAGAGGGTGTCACAGTCCAACAAAGTGATTTGAATTGACAATGTGTACCCCGCGTTAAGGGTGGCTTGAAAGAACACGAACCATTGGACTTAAAGCATATTTTTAACAAGGAAATTTCTGGAAAATGTCTTAGAAATGATGAGGAGGGTGATAGAGGGTATAAAAGGGCTAGTCATAGCGTGGCATAGTGGTGTGAATTGACGTGGTTTATCACGGAGGGTTGGCTTGTGAACACATGAAACATTGGATCTAATGCAAATATTTTTAACAAGAAAATATCTGGAAAATGTCTTGGGAATGATTAGGGGTTGCTAGAGGGAGCCAGAAAGCCAGTCACAGTGCCACACGGTGGCGTGAAATTACTTAGTGTATCACGGAGAGTTGGGTTGCAAAAACAAGAAAATATCTTTAAAATGTCTTACGAGCTATAATATTTATTATTAGGATGCCACAGGCCAGCCACCTATTGCCACGATAGTGTGAATTGCCGTAAAGACGTCTTGGGGAGGGCTGGCTTGCAAAAACACTAATCAGTGGACTTCAAGCCTAATTTTATACAAAAATATCTGGAAAATGTCTTAGGAATGATGAGGGGTATACTAGGCGGTACCAGAGGGCCAGTCATGGTGGGGCATGGTGGCGTGAGTTGACAAGGTGTATCACGGTGGATTGGCTTGCTAAAACATGAACCAATGGATATAGTGCATGATGTTTAAAAATAAAAGATCTTAATAATGTCTTAAGAATGAGAGAGGAGGGTGCTAGAGGGTGCCAGAGGGTCAGTCATAGTTCAGCACGGTGGTGTGAATTAACATGGCTTATCACGGAGGGCTGTCTTGCGAAAACATGAACCAATGGGCTTAATTCATGATTTTTAACAGAAACAAAATCTGTTAATGTCATAGAAATGATGAGGGTTTTTAGGGTGCCAGAGGGCCAGTAATAATGTGGCTCGGTGACGTGAAATGACATGGTGTATCACGGAGGGTTGGGTTGCGAAAACATGAACCAACGGAAGTAATGCATGATTTATAATAACAAAATATCCAAAACAGTCTAAGGATCGATAATATTTATCATAAGGATGCCACGGGACAGCCACATATTTCTACGGTGGTGTGAATTACCATGGAGGGTATCAATTTGAGAGGTAGCTTTCAAAAACACGAATCATTGGACTTTAAACATTTTTTAACAAGAAAATATCTGAAGAAATATCTTTGGAATGATAATATGTATCAAAGGAATGCCACGGGCCAGCCACATATTGCCATGGTGGCGTGAATTGATTGAGCTAACATGTTCTAAAGCTGAGTTAAGGTGGGATGGTGTTAATAAAAATTTTTCCTGGAGTGGGACAGAAATCTAACACTCAGTAAAAGAAACGAAACATTTTCATTAGGATCTCTCAGAAACGACTCTTAATATGGGTTAAATTTATCTCTAATAACAACCCTCTGTCTCAAGAATTGCTTGCTAGGGCAAGTTTGCCATATATCGCCACGGTGACGTGAATATACATAGTCTTGGTTCAATGAAACGTGGCATTTTGATTAGGACCTCTCAGTATTAACTTCTAACAAGGTTTAAATTTATCTTTAATAAGAATCCTCCTCTCCCCCTTGGAATTTGTTACTAGGGGGTGGGCCAAACACATGTTGTCACAGTGGGGTGAATATTCACAGTCTTGGCTCTAAGAAACGTGGTATTTTCAATAAGACCTCTCTGAAATAACCCTTAATATGGCTTAGTTTTACCTCTAATAACAACCCTGCATCCCTCCTTCCATTGAATTGGTTGCTAGTGGGGGGACCAAACATATACTGTCACGGTTGGGTGAATATTCATAGTCTCGAGTAAAAGAAACGTGACATTTTCATTATAACCTCTCATAAGTGACTCCTAATAAGGTTTAAATTTACCTTTAATAGCAACCTCCCTGCCCTCCCGCTGGAATGCATTGCTAGGGATGGGCCAGCCACATATTGTCACGATAGTGTGAATATTGGTACTTTTGGCTCAAAGATACGTGGCATTTTCAATAAGACCCCTCGGAACTGCCTCTTAATATGGCTGAAATTTACCTCTAATAACAACCCTCCACCCCTCCCCCCTGGAATTGCTTGCTAGAACCCCCACTTTTCTTTAATTCACGCTTGTTTTTGCTTATATTTTTATCATATATCAGGTTTTTCAACATTATTTACATTTGTTGATTCACAACTGCTTTTTCTTTGTTTTCATAATGTTTGTAAATTTGTTTTATTAATAAAAGTTGCGTGTACAAAATACTGTGTCCTTTAGATTTATTGTTCCAGGATAAAATTTCTAATATATGATCATTTACGCAATGAAATATCTAAAACCAATAATACTTAACATCTCACTGATTCAATAGCTAGCTCAACCTTTCTAGACCACGTCAAAAAACTAATAATGCTTTAATAGGCAGGTTTATCTAAAAGACCAAAAATAAATAGCATTGAGATTCTTTTGCGCTCTCATCTGGAAAGTGTTGGAAACATGCGATTAATTTAATCGTTCTAGTATGCGGGATAGGGGATTCTTCTTGCGTGCAATAGATTATAAAGTAGGAAGTATTCCTCGAATCAAAATATTAGAAAGGCTTTGATAGTCCAACAGGTTAGCGCTCCACTCCATTACCTTTTGAAGTCTAATGCGGACATAAAATCGTTGGAATATACAGGTTCCCTGAGAGAAATATCCTGAAAGAAAATGAAATCTCTTAAAGTATTGTGTAGGAACTCACGTATGAATTTTAACTACGAAACACCCCCCTTCCCACGTTTGCGCCCTCCTTAGCTAAAAGTGGGGATCCCCCACGGGCCCCTGAAGTCTAGCATGTCAGGCGAGATTGCGTCATCCTTAACATAAAAAAGCAGCCCATATTATATGACATCCAAATAAACCTTGAAACTTCTGGAAAAACGTCGGACCCCATGTGGTTAGGTTAGGGTCCCCGTTGGAATTGGAAGCTAGTGGTTCCGGTGGGATTGAATACTAGGGGCCCAGTGGGATTGAATGCTAAGGCCACTGTTGGAATTGTATGCTAGGGGCCTCCGTTGTAATTGCCTGCTAGGGCCTTGTTGGAAAAGGTTGCTAGAGCTCAGGTGGGATTGAATGCTAGGGACCGGGTGGGTTTGAATGCTAGGGCACTCGTTGTTTAGTTGGGTGTCCCCCAGTGAAATTGGATGCTTGTGCACCCTCTGGAATCCACTGCTAGGGGTCCTGATTGGATTGGTTCCTAGGTCCCCCTGTTTAAGTTGACTGGTAGGGGGCCCCTGATGGAATTGCTTGCTAGGGGTCCCGGTAGAATTGGTTGCTAAGGCCACGTGTTGGAATTGATTGGTATGTCCCCCTGTTGGAATTGGTTGCTAGGGGCCCTGTTAGAAACGGATGATAGGGGACCTGGTTGGACTGCTGGCTAAGTTTCGGCATCTTGAAGGCTCCCCACAAGTGAACCCCCTAAGGTTTTTTCCTGGTCCTCGTAAGTTTTTAAACACTCTCTATTATGTAATAATCTTAGAAATCCTGGGGGTAAAGAAACCCCTGTAGTTTTTTAAAGAATCAACGAAAGTATTATTTAACAATATTAGAAATCCTGGGAGTAGAGAAACCCCTGAAGGTTCCCTCCCCCCTCCCCACATCCTTAAGTTTTTTAAGCATAACTAGCATAGAAAAAACACTCCCTATGACAAAATTAGCATCTGTGTGTTTTAAAAAACATTCCATATTATTTCTCTTGTATCTGCATCACTTAGAAAAATAATAACACCTGAGTCTTAAGGAAATCGTCATTTATATTAAAGTAAGAAAGGAGTACTGGCTATAGGTCCGTTTAAAAGTGGAAAAACCTCACTACTCCCAACTCAAATTTACGCTTGGGGATATTCTGCGGTAAAATTTTCCCGGGATTGAAAGTTCTACATGATCTTTCTGTTAGGGGGAGCGGATTTTTCAGTGGAGATGGAGCCGCATTTCCCACCATTGTTTAAAAAACGATCAGATACTAAATATATAAAAAACAAGGTTTTCAACTCAAAGTAAAGAGCAACAATAAAACCCAAAACGCACAGAAATTATCACCATTATGAAGAAGGATGCCTCCTCCTCAAAACCTCGCTCTTTACGCTAAAGTTGGAAGTTTGTCCAAATGCTTTAACAACGACTCTTGAAACAGAAGGTTCGTTTAATTAGAACAACAAGAAACTTTTTTTTTAAATACCAAAATTTGTAGCATTAATAGGGAAACCCCCTCATATATGAAAGAACTTCTGCTTGTTTAGGTTTTATTGTTGCTCCTCACATTAAGTTGAAAAAACTTGTTTCTTATATTTAATAAACATCAAACCAAAAATTCTAGAAAAATAAAAAAAGTCAGAATTCTTTTATTCCAAAATCAGGATTTGCATTATAAGTCACTGAAGGAATTTACTTTTGGAAAGCCAATATTACCTCAAGTTCGCTGAAGATACAGATTTGACTATCTGTGTTCGAAACAAAAATCCTCCTCTCGAAAAAATTACCTTGATTCAAAGAAAAATTAAGATGCGTCATGATAACTTGGGAAATATCTCCAAGTGAACGGAGCGAGTTCGTATATGAGAAAGTTAATTTTAATGTACGTGAGTAGAGAGAACGGGAGTCCATATATGGGCATTAACCTACTTAGAGAGAGGACGTTACAACTCTATTTTTAATTTTGAATGGGAGTGCAATGTCCTTTGAATACAACCGATACAAGATCACGTGACCATAATTCCCCCACCATAATTCCAGGTTTTAGCATTCTATTATTTTCATTAGCCCTGGTTTTTAGAAGCATAATTTCTAAGATATCTACAGGATTTTATGCTATATTATGGCTTTTTTATGCCATTCTGTTCTATAGACTTTTCTGAAGGAAACATGATACTATGCATTATATGACACACGATAGAAGTCAAGTTCGGCTAATATGAAGTAAAATAGGATGAAAATTTAATAGTTAAGGAATAAATTTGGTCTGTACTTTTTTGCATTAGGGGGGGGGGAGTATAAGAATTAGCAACTTTAGCTAGTTTCAAAAATAAAATTCCCTCAAAAGTTGTAAAAATGATTTTTTAAGGAAACTATAATTTAATTTCTTTTTAAGAATAATTTCGAAGAATTTGACCTTCCTGCAATCATAAGGGCTCGAATTGAGGATGAGAAACAATTAAGTCTTACAGTAATTCACTACATTGGCTTTTCAAGATCATATACGCATAGAGAGAACGCGTGGGCCCATTTGCAAGAAGGCGAAATGACTATGGGCGTGACGATGTTGCAAAAATAAAATATAAGTTTTAAATTTATTGACATTGTCACTAACTAATTTTCTCCCAAGTCAATTTGAAGGACTAGAATTGTACGTTTTATTATTTCTATCATTTACATATGTGGGTGTCAAGATGCGTTATAAAAGGCTTCGAAATAATTCTAGAATAATACAGGTTCTAATTTAAGTAATATTTGTTGTCAGCTTTCAATTACAGCTTGCCTGGATTTGAGACATGGATTTTATGCTATATTATGGCTTTTTTGTGCTATTCTGTTCTATAGGCTTTTCTGAAGGAAACATGATAGTATGCATTATATTAGTAGAATGCTCATAATGAATTTGATTGCTGCTATAGCCACAACCATTTGCTTGCTGCTATAGCCACAACCATTTGCTTGCTGCTATAGCCACAACCATTTGCTTGCTGCCTTAGGAACCACTGAAGCGTATCAAGTTGATAGACCTACAAAGGGATCAAATATGTTTTGGAAATAGGAGTGAGATTGTATAATGCAATCAGACTGATTTAGATGATATATGCATTAAGGTTTCAATCCTACGCCTGAGGCACGAATATACAGTGTAGTTTGACGAGCACATTGCAAAAAGCGACCAATCCTTTTATATTATAGACCTATAAAGTGATCAAACATGTTTTGGAACTATGGTTGAGATTGTATAATGCAACCAGACTGGTTTATGAGGCAACACCCATTTTTGGGGCCAATAACGGAGAGCGGAGGCTAGTCCATATTAGGATAACTTGATTAGTAACTGGATTCAAATAAAAGGAGTGAATTTCATTGTAGTTCATATTAGTAAAAGAATTGAATTCAGAGAGAATAGTTTATTTGAGACGATATTAGTAGATAAAATGAGTGGAACATTTACACTATTGGAACTTGATGGTGGAGCAGGTAGCAGCAGCGATGATACAAGAGTACCAAACGTGGCTGTGGAAATAACACTAGGATGTAGACTAAGCCTTGAATGGAACGATTGTATGGTAGATACATGATATCATTGAGCAAATTTAAAATTGAGGAGCAATTATGCTTTGCTGCGAAACTGAACATTGTGCACATAAATAGACTTCAGGCAGGATTAGATGCACAAGTGAAATATATTGATGTAAACAAATTGAATCAGTGATTATTATTGTTGTAATTATGCTGAATAAAACTGTTTCTAAATCAAAGATATTTTTCTTTCTATAGTATGTTAACTTATATTTTTCAGAGTGGAAAAAAAGAATCAAGGTTATACTGAAGTTGGCTGTGAGAGTGCTAGGAGTCTAAAAAATGAATAGATTTGTGAAAGAACGAATGATGGGTAATCTTTTATTTATGGAAAAAAGTTCCATTCTAGATGATGGTTTCCTAGAGCTGGCTATTCAAAGGAAGATATTTTCTCAGGGAATGCTTTTTGATATAATGAAAACTGATTCTCCATCATTAGACTATTGCATGAAGCTATTGCGTTGTGGTCCAAATGCATTTACACAATTTATTGACATATTAATCACGACATAGCAAAATGATATTGTGGATATACTTTTAAACACTAGCTTAGAAATTTAGGACTTTTTTTCATGAGAAAGATGGATTTCAAGGATGATTTACTACTCTCCCTCTCTCTCTCTCTCTCTCTCTCTCTCTCTCTCTCTCTCTCTCTCTCTCTCTCTCTCTCTCTCTCTCTCTCTCTCTCTCTCCCTCTCTCTCTCTCTCTCTCTCTCTATCTCTCTCTATCCCACTCAATTTGTTGTTGGTAGCTCAGTTTCATTTTGGCGGTGAGAGTGTCAAAGCATTAAAAAATGTTCCATGCATATCCAATATGCATGTACACACTGGGCAGCGGGTCATCAGGTGAGAATTGTACAATGATTGATGAGTATGATGAAAAGTGCAGATTATGCAACCCGTGTAAATTGCATAGAGGATATGCTGTACAAGTTAAAGGTTGTAATTCCTCTCTTGAAGTGGTGTGTGACTCTTATCCTAGAGGGCACCTATGTTCGAATTGTCACTATGATAAATGTAATCAGTGGGAGAATACATATCCTGGTATGATTGGAAAGAATCCTAAGTGTGATTTTAGTTTATTGCTAAGAGATTGGTATCGTCGTAGCTTTAGATTGTTTTGGGAGGAGGAGCCGGGTCAGCGATTCAACTGTTAGAACAACAAAAGAATTTGGTTTCTACGTCATCGTTGTGAAGACAATGACTACTATGATTATGAGCCCACTTATCTTTATTTTGCAGTGATGGAATGGTATTCTCCACCTGAGGACACGTTTTATGGCGTCGCTTCAAAGAAATAAATGGAAACATGCTAATTCTATAAAATGAATAAGAAAAGCATCTTTGACTGTACAAAGAGACATAACAACAGTAAAGTTACATTCTTTAGTAGAAAATTAGGCCCTGACATTGCAGAATATCAGGATCAGTATACTATGAATTCAGATAATCTACCTCCATTAGTTGTTCTCGACAAATACCTATACCTAGTAGAAGATGAAATGTAAAGAGTAGAAAAGTCGTTTTTATCATGTACATACATTATTTTCATTAATAAGCAATTTCACATAGAGTTTTAGAACATTTTATTCGTAGGGCACTAAAATCAATATTAAACACGCTTGTAAGTATAGTTTCTACTAAAAAGTCGTTCAATCGAGGAAATTCAACGTACATGTCGAGAAACTGCTTGTAGGTACAGCCACGACATATGAACATGAAAAAGAGTAGAGCATGAAAGCCGCATATCTTAGTCGTTAAATCCTGTACTCTCCTTTGATTTTGAATAATAGTTTTCCCACTGCTATCAATAAAGTTGCTGATGTCTGGAGTGTATAATTTATATGATAGGCAAAGAGGATCAAAAAATTCAATATCAATTCAATATCAATTCAAAAAATTCTTCGCTGTTTGTAAGATGTATAGCCAATGGCCTGTCTTCAAAGTCTATGGACTGCTATTAACAATGATCAGGGTATTGTTAACACTCGTAATTTTTTCAATGAAGTCCGATGGTATGCAATAGGACTTGGTACTGGGACATGTATGAATCCATTCTAAATACGTTGATTATTTGGTTTGTGTTCATGGTGCTAGGTCTAGTAGAACACTGCCGTCGGGTGTGATTTCCCAATAGGTTTCAAATTGACTCAAGGATATTAGCGTGATACTCTCATTCAAAGCATCGGCAACTGTACACTCTAAACGTACATACCCTATTCGTACTATGCTCAAATCCTGAGTCCCCAACAAGTCCAAAGCAATTACACCATGATTTGTTTATAATATCGCTTTGTCTTTTTCGATTCAAAATAGTTTGAAGACATAGTCACGGGTCAGTATGGCCAAATCGAACATAGTTTTATAGGATTTTTTGTTAAATTAAAGTGTGTGCAATAGGTTACCATTCCCTTCAACCGCTATGCTGGATAGACCGAGAAAATCAAAATCATGGCGGGACTCAGTCCAGGATCCAACGGCACTGCCACTCTTCACAAAGGCCAAATCGAGTTTTGATGGGAATTCTCCATTGATAAATGATGAATCTGTATAGCTACGAGACCTGGTGGCAATGTGACGTTGATTGGTGATCATATGAGGGACAAGAAGTTTAATGTTGTTGCCATTGTTGCCACTGCCGATGCAACAGAGCTCAGAACCTGTTGTTTTCGAACGTGATGAATTGCCGATGTGATAATGTTATTTGCATCGGGTGCTGCGGGAAGTGTTTTTCTGAAAATGAAATTCGACGGGGCTAGTTGCAACTTTATGTCAATCTTGACATTGGGGGGTAGCCATTGGGATATATTGAATATCTCATGATTTAATTTTCCAACTAAATGATACTCCTGGGTCACTGCAGTAGTCAACTCACCGTCAGTATCAACACCTGATCAATATTCATAGCCCAATGACTGTCCTCTCAACTCCTTATATGCCTTTGGTGTCATCATAATAAATTGTATGCAGCTTGAATAGTTGGATAAATTATTGCTAGTTCTCACCAATGTTCCGTTAATAAGTACATTAATTAGTTTGAACAGGTTGTGTAGAATACAGTTTTCGTAGGAGAGACCATCGGCAGCAGTTGGAGTTGTATTATCTGACTTTTTCTTCACCGTAACATTTAAATCAATAAATGTTGATGACAGATCAATGAAATAGTCTTCATTGAAAAATATTTGAAAGTGTATATTTTCTGAGAGGGGATGCTGGGGATGAAATTGTTCATAATAACCATACTTGACACTGACATCAACATTTTCAGCATTGAACAAATTCAATGAGGAACTGATTGATGGATTTGATTCTTTGTGAGGGAGATAAGTCAGCTTAAGAGAAGAGATCCTTCTTTGATCTAACAGTATTTTTCTTTTATTTCTTACTGGTCTTCTTTGTTTTATTCCTCAAAGTCGTTGTTGATGTATTTCGCTTCCCGCCTGGGTAGAGACTGATGAGTGAATGACGGGCACGCATCCTTTTCAACCTCTTCCCATTTTGCTGATATTTTAATTGGTCACTATCGGCTCTTGCTAAAGATATAAAATTTTCCTTAGCACTTTCGTGGAAATTTCTACCCGACCCCGTGCCCTTTACTGATGAGGCAGAGAAATTTTCTGCCACAGGTGTAAGATATTTTCTGGCAAGAAATAGCTCAGAGCGAAATAGCCTAACAAACCAGCTACCAAGGCCATAGCCAGACATTGTAGTATGCCCCTTGTAGTAGTCCAATCCATGACCTATTTGACGTGGACTCAGAGCACCAACATAGCAATCGATATCAGGACAGACAAATGGAATTCTTCTATTGTTCATTTTAGGTGATGCTGGTGGTGTCACCGACAATGGGTCACCGACAAAAATAACATTTAATCACTGCTAAGCCTTTTCTTATTGCTAGAGGATCACCCAATTCACTTTTTAGTGTTAACTGACAGCGTTCCAAATACGAAGTGTTTACAGGAGCATACTGAAGATGCTTTATATTATAGTGATGAACAAGTTCATGAGTTGTTTTTCGTTCAAGAACACGTAGGAGGGGAAATTTGAATTACCAACTCTCGATGTTTCAACAAAGGATGAATAAAGAAATATGCAAGAGTCCGTGGTGAAACCAGGTGGATAACCATCAAAAATAACTTGATCCATTCCGTTAACAGTGCCAGCGTTTTCCCCATTGATCTTATTCTGTTTAAAGCCAAGAACGTCTCTCAGATTATCATTGAGATGAATTATTTCAGCGTCAACAGGTGACGTAAGTTAAATCCTATCTTATTCCTTTGAATAATTGAAATGGAATGCACTATTCCTACGAGATGAGATTTTTCTATTGATTGCAGGACACAAATCTGTCATATTATCATATTCAATATATTTCAATTTGACATGTGGATATTCACTAGATTTGACTGCTTCAACCCATTCATAGTCGACAAAGAGGGACCAATCGAATGGTATAACTTTTATGTCATGCAAGCGATCCTTTCTCAGGATTTCATAGGTATTTTTGAGAATACAGTCGACAAGAGCTACTTCATACGCACCGTCAAATTTGATGGTGGGGGAGAGTTTCGTCCAAAAATCACTTGTTTGATTCAAGTAATTGTAGAGCGGATCGGAAACGTTGGACATAAATGTTACATAGAAATCATTGGGCATTGCCAATATCTTCAACGCTGATCCAAGAATCAAAATCAGAGTTGTATCCTAGCCATCGAACAAGTAACTGTTTCCTACCCCTGAGAGTACGAGTCTTTAATATCTTTTCAATTTGATAGATTTCACTATTATTTTTTACTTTTTGTAGTTCGTAATCATAAAAACCGCCAAGAATCTCTTCATCTTTGGTATCGCACAAACGATAAGTTATGGGTTTAGTGTCTAGGATTTTTGCCACTTTAAAAAGTTCTGTGGACCACAAGTAATTACCCTATTCAAAAACATTAGTTGTTCTATTAATTCGAACAGTATCACCAATAGCCATAGCCTGAGCAACTTCAACACCTCTCTTTGACCGCAATGGAATGGCATATGCTTAGGGACTAAAAACACTGATTGCAAGTAGAATGTACTTGTATGGTGTATTGTGACGTCTTTGAATCTCATCTAGATTTAAGAGATCTTCTTACATTATATGCAATGGGAAAAAGGCTTTAGTTTTTCAGAGTGTAACTTAATTCATTTTGAAGATATTCTTGTACACTTTTAGTGCGAACACCAGTGACTTTGGAAAGAGTGGTGGGGGAACTTAAGCTTCCCACTTCACAAATATTTTCATAAACACGTTTCAGAACTTCAACCATTTTGAATGTAAAAACGTAGTGTAACTTCCGCTATCCTTTTGTAAACTAGTGGTTGGCGGTGTTGGTGGTGACGTTGACTTGATACGTCTTCGCTTTTGTCTAGCTATCAGTGGTGTGCTCCTCCTCCTCCTCATTGTCAAATCAATTTTCTCACTAGATTTGCTAGTATTTTCCAAGATTGATTTAAAATCTTCTTCTTCTTCTTCATGTTCATATTTTAATGGTGTTGACGACGATGGTGCATATTCATTTATTTTTTTTAGAATTTGTCTATTGCTAATAAGGCTTTTGTAGAATTTTAATGTATTAAGAAAGTTGTATAAATGAACGTCAAATTAAAACAGTCCTTTACTATTTGTAATCATATCAAAAATTATATAAAATAGATTGTAGCTCTTGCCCTTAATTATAATTCCCTTCTCACTGTTATCACCCAAAATATAATCTTGACCACTTTCAATGAGATAGATTAGGAGTCGTTAAAATTGTTCACGATATGAGCGGGGCCTTAAATTTCCAATTCTCGACACAATTGAGTACAATTTCTACTTCCTTAATTGTGTTACAGCAGCAGCAATAGCAGAAGAAGAATCCTGAGGGGATGGTTCTTTTTTGTGATCAATGCCACAGGCCTTCGCACGATAGGGCTTATGTTTTTCCACTCAGCGAAGTGCATCTTGAAGTAAAAGCAGTTTTTTATCATCCTCAATATTCTCGTTGTCAATGAATTTACTCAGGTTGTCCTCAAAGTGTTCCACGGGTGAGAGAGTGAGTTCTATTGGAGTAAATTTATAGGATTCAGCCACCTAGAGAAAACTGTTTACAAGTCCTGCAATTATCGGTAGTAAAAGCGTGAAAAAGCTACTGCCCGCCTGAAGAAGACGTTTCCTTTTAAAATTCTTTCCTTTCTTTTTAGTGGCCAATGTACTTACAATGGAACTATGATGCTTTGCCTGCTGCTTAACTACTTCTGGAAGTAGAAAATTGCCCTCGGTCAAATTTAAACAAAGTTCGGATATTAGATTAATGATATCATTGTCAATACCATGTTTGAGTATGGCTTTTCTAAGTGGGGGTGTTGAAGTGCTTAGAACTGAAAATAAATGTCTATTTTCATGTAGTGTCTTCAGTGTCATGATAGGAACTAATAGGTCTTTTTACTGTTCACGGGGAGATATACTGTAATTTCATTGTAAAAAATATCTGTGACTACACGCAAATCCTCGGGTGTATTTTGATTAAAGTCCAATAGGATATAGCATTAGGGTTTATTAGTTGCCTGATTGTATGCTGAAAGCAGAAATTTGGGTGCTCCTTGATAGATTTGTTTATTGAGAGTTATTAACGAGCTAGAATCACTAACAACTCTGTAGATGATATAGTAGGTGCAGTTCAATGCAAGTGTTTGCATACATTTGCTCTGATGAAAGAGGTTGTGTAGAGCCAGAGTAATAGAAATCTGTTCTTGATGAGAGCAATCAGTGAACAATTGAAGCATTTCCTGGGACCATTGTTCAATGGATTCAGCCAGATCGTCAATAATCAGTCAAGAGTTTGGTTCAATAATGTTGAAAACATCAAGTCCCTGTATGAATTGTATCTGCACAAACCCCGATATACCAATTGCTTTTATATTATCGTATGACTCCTGTCAAATACTGTAACAATAGTAGATTTTTTTTGGCTTTTCCACAAACATTTTATCGCAATTTTTAATTATTTTAGTTAAGAGTGGTGTTTTGCCTGACATTGACGGACCGCACAGAAACGATCTGAAATGTGTTTTAAATTGATACATGTTCCCTTCAACAGTTCACCTACAACTAACTGTAGACTATAGTTGTCTGATGACTAAATAATTTTTCTATTAGTACTACTCCGTCCAGGAATAATGAGAAGAACAAAATAAAAAAAGAATCATATTTCTCGTATTTTTAACATAAAAAACAGCACTTTACAAATAATACATTACAGAAAAAAAACACATTAAACAAGAAAAATACACTTAAGTTTTTTTTAAATTTATTTATAATAAGAAAACATAAACATCTATTTTAAAAATGCACTAGAAAAAAAGCACTTTAATAAATATATCTTTTTTATTTATACAAAAATACAACATTTAATGAAAAATACACTTAGAATAATATCACTTTTTTTTACACCATTTTTTTTAATTCGAATGCAACAACATGTATATTTACAAAAGCACAAAAAATCTGCTCTAAGTAAAAAAAAAGATACCGTTGGTAGCGACGCCCCCCGCTGGAGGCTGGCCGGGAGGCCGAAGGCCCCCCGGGCTGCAAGACCCCCCCCCCAAGGTTTTGGGGAATTTATTTTATTGGACATTACTCAAACCGGGACCCTCCCTATGGCTTACGTATTCGGCTTGGTCGAAAGTTAAATAGCTACCAAGAAGAAGGGTAGTCACACCGTCTTGACAAACATAGACTTTGTCACAAATAATACTCTTGGCAATTTTTTCAAAAGTTACAGTGAAGTGCCTGAAGTTTAACGAACGAATTTCCAACAATTTTGCTCCTGGAATTGTATTTTCAACACTACAATTCCTATAAACGTCCATGTCAAAATTCTTATCCATATAGCGCGTGGGTAATCCTTCGCAACGTTTTTTGATTTCCTCCTCATGTGTCAGTATAAAGTACAACTTCGGACTAACAAGCATACCACGGGAAATCATGTCACTTCCCGTTTCTGATTTTAAAAATAAAAGTTGATTTGGCGCCCGACGTTTCACTAGCTCTGGGTAGACCTCCCCACTCCAGTAGGTGAAGTCCATCCTCGAGCTGATGATTTCACCGTGTGCCAAATCATCAAGTAGGTTTTGAGTTTTTACTTTTAACAGTAGAGAATCTGTGTCCCCGTAGCAGACCTCTACTTGTCCCTTCTCCGGCCACTGTACCCTAGCCATATTGTAGTAGAATTCCAACATGAGCTTTTTCGAGATCTCCAAGATCGCACTGCCTGCAGCAATATTTTTATTTAATACAATGCTTCTTTTTTTTCTATTCAATAGTACCATGTCTGGGCCAATGATTGTAAAGGAAGTGTAATTTGGATCGGCAATAGTTCGAGCACATTGTTTGGGATCGGTCACGACGTCACAACGATTCGTTTTGCGAACACTTTCGCACATTTTACCAAAAGCCGAATTTAAAATGAGCTTATAAATTTCTTTTTCGGCTTTTGTCTGCACTTCAGAACGTTTCTTGACAAAAGTGTCAACAAACGTTTTCAGATAGGGTTTTTTACTAAACTGGAGGGCTCTATGAACCTTTGTGACATTGAAACCGTTGTTGTAAATCCATTTTAAATCCACATGATGTACGACAATATTTTTCTTCGGCAGGAGGTCGGCAATAAGCTTTTGTTTTGAAGGTGACCAATGCAATCCCTCCACCTCAACCTAACATCTGTTGCAGGGACTCAAAGAGTCCCTAGACACAGGTCTATTGATGCATGGGAAAACAGAATCCTTTACCGAATCGTGAAGCTCAACTGGTATCTCCCCATTAATTTTAAAAAAACATCCAAACGGCCCATTCTCCTCAACACCGTCAATGTTGGGGAAATTGGAGGATTGAGGGTCATTGTGCCATTTATAGTCATCGCAGGGTAGCGCGTAATGAGACATGGCCGAGGGGTAGAGCGAATTCACATCAAGGAACACTGCATCCGATTTTGTCCCCGTCTTCTCTCCAGTTGGTTCTGTTTCCAAGATACGATCCCCGCGAAAAACGTATCCACCCCTCATTGACCTCTCGATGAACAGGTTCTGATCGATGTCGGTGATCAGCCCGATTTTCCCCCGCTAATTTTTAGGATGAGGTTCATTACCAGATGAGGAGATGAAAAATAATATCCTAAATCAAGATTAAATTTCTCATATATTTTGTCTGTATTTTTATACATAATGTCTAACAAAGTTAACACATCACTCGACAAATACAGCTTGCACTAGTCAAACCCGTTTTTACTCCCTCCCTTTGCCCACACTTTTTTGGCAAAACTGTATTCATTAGGAGTACACCTACGATCATGTAGACTATCGTAAAACGATTCGATTGAGGGAATAGTTTCCTAGGTGAATCTTGACATGGAGCAGTAATAATCATAAGGATATATGCCCTTGACTATCAGCAAATCATATAAATCATTTGTAAATTTTTGCTTGAAAAGGGGGAAAGCGTTGCAGCCGTCATCGTTTTTCTGCACTTGAATTAATTCGCTCAAAGATTTTTGAAAAAAACTGAAGGAATCTAAAAAGCGAATTTTATTCGTGTACTCAACACCGTCTTTAGCATATCTCCACATAAATTCCATAACAAGCAACTTTTCCGCTTATTTAGGAATGATTTTGTAGGAAAAGCTGTCTATCACCCATGCATCATCCACAGTTCCATTTCTTTAAAGATATGCGATTGCTGGTAGCACATACGTCAGATCGTAGTTAGAATTATGTATAAAAACCGGAAGAAAGAGTTGCTGTTTAATTTCTAAATTACATGAATTGTGAGCCCACCCTCGAAAGTTACTTTTCCACGTTGAATTGGGGTCAATAAAATGATTATGATCCTGGATAGCGTCTTTTGGGGCAAGAGCGCCCCTACAAACCCAACAAATTGTCCCCTTTTCTAATGCCGGTTGCATCCTTATTTGATAATGACATTGGGTAGTTGGTGTGACGCAAACGTGGAATTGATTTATTTGCTGTTTTTATTATACACACCAATAATTTCTCCATGCTACCCTCCTCATCCATAATAAAAAAAACTCTTCCAATTGCATTTTTTTTGTTGGAATCGCGTCGGGCATGCGCATAGGAACACGCAACGAGTTTGTGTTCCTTGACTATTTTTGGCCGTGATGGGTCCGATACCTCCAACAGTCTTGATTCACAGAGCAAAGATACTTTATCAATCTGTAGCAGGGAATTTTGGAAGTATTTAAATTGTAAAGTAGGTTTTTCCCCTGCCGGCATTTCTCTCCTTTGATTGCCATGAAGTTTGCAATATCTCATGTGATCCGCGAATGTTCGTTCAGATCTAAATGAGGAAAGACATATGGGGCAATAGTGACATTCCCCATGTTTTTTGTCTTGGGATAAGAGTCGACTTATTGCCGTAACGGGGAAAAAATGACCATAGGAGTTAACATCTTTGGGGGGGCTCAAAGACAATCCAAACCCAGTTTTTAACATTATCTACCAAAGGTGTCCTAACTGAATATAACACCCCTTTTTTATTTGGTTTCTTTCCCCCATTTACAAATTCTGTGTCATACTGAAGAACAACCACCCCCAGCCCAAGATTTTCAGTTGCTTTTTCAAATAAGGTTATTTCTTTTAAGGACATCGGATATTTTCCCTCTAAACAATCAAAATTTACTTTAGGGAAATTGTCTCTACCATTACGTGCAAGTCTGTCGAGATATTTCATTGATGAATCATTTTTCAATGTTTCATGAGCTTCTGCTAAAAATGCATATTTAAAACATTGCAGCACCGTTTCAAAATTGAAAACCTGAACCTCTCTGTAGCCGACAAATCTAGGTGACATTTTATTCGTCGACTACTGACCGCCCCTCTTAAAATAAAGTTTTTTTTAAATCTATTGAGATTCAGATCCATATATTCAATGTATAAAATTGTGGACCTACCTCCCCATCTCGTTGAACGTGTCCAAAGTTGATATTAATTTATTGACCCTATTGAAAAAGTAACCCTCAAATTCATTTAGACCAGGGTAAAAAAATTTTTTGCCATTTGAAAAATGAAAATAAAAAATGTCCCCTGATGTCCCCTTTTGTAAATAAACTTTTTGATTAACTGATGCCTTAATCCCCCCTGACCCCGCCCAACCCCCCCCCCCCAATTATGAATCTGAATCTCAATAAGTGCTTGAATTTGGTCGATGTATGTATGAAGAACATTTACATGGTCTGTAAAAATGACACTCCCGTAAACCAAGTTTTCCCCGGGAGGATTAAAATCTACCCTATGTGTTTGTAAGTGACATAGAGCAGATTCTAACAAATAAAATTCAGGTAGTTCCGGGGAAGCGGCAATATTTCCATGTTCTGCACCTATATGCACAGTACCTAATTCAATAACAATAAAATCATCGTCAAAAATGTTACCGGAAACATTAGATCCAACAATTTCCATAAGACTATTCATTTCTTCCGTTGTAAGCAGGAAATCCTGGGGGATACTAAATGACCTACTTTCACTAACATCATCCAATTTTTACGGCGAGAGTGGACAATTACCCATGATATTCTGAAGTCCTGGGCCAGGGAAGGCAGTTTTTTTTGTAGCTTCCGCCTGAAACTGAAATGAATGGATTGAGTTTTTTTCTTTGAAGAAAGTTTTATCACAATTATAACACACTATTTATTTTTTTTCTTAGTTGGATTTTGTATTCATATTATTTATCAAACAAATGTTTTTTTTCTTAATTGGATTTTTATTCTTATTATTATTTTTCAAACAAATGCATAATAAATTAAAAATTTTTGCTTATAGCATTATTTATAAAACATGTGCATAATAAATTACAAATTTCGTTAATAGCACACAAAAAATCCAATAAAGACAGACACAGAAACACACAAAAGAAAAAAAAATCCATAAAAAAATCACACAAACGCACACACACACACACACACTCACAAACAATCATACAAACATACACTCAAACACACAAACCTAAACACGCACGCACAAACACCCGCACGCACACAAACACACACATACAAACACACACACACAAACACACACACACACACACACAAATAGACACAAACAAACGCATCCACAAACACGCACACACACACAAACATGCAAAAAAAAACACACACACACGCACACACTAACTAACACACATATATACAAAATCACACGAACACACACACACACAAACACATACACACACACACACACACACACACAAACACACACCCACACACACACACACACACACCCACACACACACAAACACACACACACACACACACACACAAACACACACACACACACACACACATCGCAACGTTTGACTAATAGCAATAAAATACAGTAAACAAAATCAACTCAATAATTGTCTTAATACCCCATTTAAAAAAAAAGAAACTGGTTTTTTTTCCTAAAAATCTAGCCATCCATAAAAAATAGCAATCAGACTAGAAGCAGATTCCTTTTCTTACAAATCTATCCCCCTTCATAGATAATTCATTAGTATCAAGAGTGTTTGGCTAAAAGCAATAAAGTAAAGTACATTATAAAAATATTTGTCAAGGGGTTTCCATTAGTTCAGTAAGAAGCGATAACCTATCTTTTTCGTACAGCACTCATGTCTAGTCAGATGTTTACTGAGGTATTAAATAAGTACCTAAAGTCATATATCAAAGTTAAGGCACTATCTGATGGTGAAGCTTTTTTTTACCCCACCCCTCCAGCCTCTTTTTTCTTCAATAATTAGCCCCCTTGAGTAAATACACACGCGCGCATACAAGTAGCTGATTAGAAAATTATTATTAACTAAGCAAAACGATGGTTGTCTCGTTAATTTTGCTTAAATTCAGACTTCAAATGAAATATGGGACAAAAATTTTAAGAAACGGCTTAGATCAAAGCTTAGAAGCGATAATCTATAATTTGTTTTTGAAAAATCATTTAAATACAGTTCTAGACATGTGTTTACCAGCTGCTAAATATGTACCTAAAGTCATGTATCAAAGTTAAGCCACTATCTGATTGAGGCTATTTTTACCCTACCCCTCCACGCTCTTTTTTTCTTCAATAATTAGCCCCCTTGAGTAAATACACACGCGCGAATACAAGTAGCTGATTAGAAAATTATTATTAACCAAGCAAAACGATGGTCGTCTCGTTAATTTTGCTTAAATTAAGACTTCAAATGAAATATGGACAACATTTCACGAGAAGGCTCATATTCCTTTGAAGAATATAAGAACCAAAGGCGGATTTGTTACATCTTGAAGCAGTCTGCATTTGACTAGGTCAAGAGGCACACACTGACGGGGTTTTTACTATTATTTTTTTAAGTTTAGTACATGTATGCCATCTCTGAGTCGAATGTAAAAGTTAAATGATCAGCAAGTTGTTTAAAAAAAAGAAAATCGTAAATCGAAATTGTGACTGCGCTATAAAGTTGAAAGCTATCTGATAAATGGTGCTTACCGTGGAAGTTAAAGCTAGCTCGGAATAAACTGTTCGAGGTGCGAAATGGATCACACTACTCTTCGCCATGTTCATGCTTCTGATTGTGGCCGTGTCAGTGGTGCCAATCTCACTATTGAGTTTTGGTCACTTTTGACTTGATGTTAGAATATCTGAGTCCTGGAAATACAAATCCATTTCAGTATTTTCTAGTCTCATGCATACCGGGGTATTAAATAAGTACCATTTTACACCTCCCTCAAAACTGAATTCCCCCTCCTAGAATTATTTTAACCCCAATTATTAAGTTCGGTTAAGCTATGAATGCATATAGGCTTAAAAGTGCAGTTTTTGATGCATCAGTCACAAACCCCCAACAATGACACAACAATGAGCCACTGGAATGCCATAAAACACATTTCTAAATATGATACATGAAACAAAAAATACAATTTCAACTACTAGCTACGTTTGAAATTTATTCAGAATATTCATGGTGGGGATTGCACCCCCTCCCTCCACCCCGAAGCCCACTCCAAATACATTAACGATATTGATTGTCTTTAAAGGAGACGTGTTATTTAAATATATTCTTAAAAATGTGATATTTCGGTAAGGTGTATAAAAACATTTAGAGCCGAATAGCCTATACCCGTATGGAATGCCATAAAACACATTTTTAAATACGATACATGAAAAAAAAATACAATTTCAACTATTAGTTACGTTTGAAATTTATTCAGAATATTAATGGTAGGGATTGCACCCACCACCCCAAAGCCCACTCCAAATACATTAACGATATTAATTGTATTTAAAGGAGATGTATTGTTCAATTATAGTCTTAAAAACGTGATATTTCTGTAAGGTGCATAAGAAACATTTAGAGCCGAAAAGCCTATACTCGTATGGAATGCCATAAAACACATTTTTAAATACGATACATGAAAAAAATACAAGTCGGATGATAGATAATTGGTAACTATAGGAAAAAAAGGGAATATGCTCTTATGATAAATCAAGAATATTCAATCAATCAATCAATCATTTATTACCCACAACTACAAGACAACAAGTAGTACAAGTGGAGTATAACATAATAATAAAAAAGAAAAACAAAACAGAACTCAACAAACACCAGCAATTAAATTAAACTAAGAAAAGAACTGTAAAAGACCGTGGTCAGGGCCAATATTACAAAATGCATCTGCCGAAAGCTTTTTGTGTAGGTCACCAAACTTTTGAGTTACATCCGTAACATAGGAGTTTTTAAATAGATACCGATTTCTAGTCCATGGCGGCAGAGAAAGAAGAAATTTGCAAAATTTGAAATATGTAACTTTAATCTTTTTTAAATCCTTTAGCTTAAGAACAGAATGAACACCCGAAAAATAAAGCACAGAATGATCAGAAAAAGTCTGGAATAATCGCACAAGAACTCTTCCGTTATATTTTCCATGGTTTGCTACAATTTTTGAATAACTGAACTGCATTTTTCTTACTGAGTCAGCAACAATCTGTTTACGAAAAAGAGCTAGAGAATTAGAAGCAGTAATACCAACCCACCGAAACGAAGAGACAGAAAGTACAGAAAATTCATTACATACCAGAGGAGTAGACGATGACAGATTATAAGATAAGAATTCACACTTGTCAAGATTCAAGGATAGACCAATATTTAGAAAAGACTGAGAAACTAAGGAAACCATAGCAGAAAGAGCAGACTTAGTACGACTAATCAACAGAATGTCATCAGCATAGGCAATGTAAGAAATATCAGTAGAACCAGAAAAAAAAGTGCCTGAGATCTTTTCCAGAACAGTAGAAATACACATTTTGAAAAGGGTTGGTGATAAAACACCTCCCTGCCTAACACCACGAAGCACTTGAATAGTTGTTTCTGGAGAAGATTTCAGGCGGAGGTAAGAATTAGAATACCAAAACCGTAGAAGGTAAATAACCGAAAAATTAACCCCAGAAAAAGCCAAAGAAAAGAAAAGCTGGTTATGAACAACAGAATCAAAAGCCTTTGATAGATCAAGTGTACAGAGATAAGATATACGCCTTTACCCTTAGAAGAATTAGAAAGTAGAATAGAAGAAAGGACACGATGAGCATGTTGGCACCCCACACCAGGTCTGAAACCAAGTTGATTTTCACCAAAGAAAGAAATATTTCGAGTTAAATTATGTAAAAGAATATATTCGAAGAGCTTGCTAATCTTGCAAGAAACAGAAACTGGACGGTAAGAAGAGCAATCTGTTGGTGGTTTACCTCTTTTTAAAATTGAAGTCACGCTGCCACACAAAAAGCTTTCCGGGACGAAAGAAGACGCCAAGTACATTTGAAACAAAAGCACAAGATGTGACACAAGTTCAGCACATTGGGGAGTTAGATACATTTTAGAGATACCATCAGCATCAAAAGATTTCGACTTCAGATGATTCAAAGCATTCAAAACTTCACAACGCGATATAGGCAAAACAAAACGCTGACTTAGAAATTTAGGGACAATTTTAACAATCGCTTCACCAAACTTTCTATGAACAGAATAATTCAAAACGGAGAAAATCTTCAAATAATATGCATGCCAAGGACATGATGGAACAGCATTACTACTTACATCAGAATCGTCTGTTTTACTTGAATTAATTACTTTCCTCAAATCTTTAGGCGAAGATGGAAAATCAAGCCCTCGGTATCGGACACTTTTTAGATATTTCTTAAATTCTAATTTAGTTTTCTGTTTAATAAGAAAACATTACCAAAGCTAGGCCGACCACAATCTGTCCAAATATTTAGCCAAAACTTTTAAATACGATACATGAAAAACAATACAAGTCGGATGATGGATAATTGGTAACTATAGGAAAAAAGGGAATATGCTCTTATGATAGATCAAGAATAATGTGTATTTACTTACCAGCACAATTTTTTGTTGTCCTCTATTAGAAAAATGAATAAACTTAACAAGAAAGGATTATCGTTTCAAGTTGTTTTTTTCAACTGATCTAGAAAAACTAATTGCATCTTAATATATATCGAAAAAACACGCGTATAAGCCCTCCAGCTGTAAACCGGTATTTCTAGAATGAGACCATCCTTTGAATACGCAATATAAGGAATTTTGAATATTGAACCAGGAAAGAAAAAAACTTGTTATGACGACGGATGAACGAACTTACTAAAGCATGTATCATCTAAACCAGTCTGATTGCAATATACTATCTCACTTCTAGTTCCAAAACATGTTTAATCACTTTGTAGGTCTATCAACTTGATACGCTTCAGTGGTTCCTATATGTCTAAGCAAAAGTATTTCCTATATGTCTAAGCAAATAGCATGGTAATTCCTATATGTCTAAGCAAATTCATTATAAGCATTCTACTTATATTACACACGAAAGAAGTCAAGTTCGGCTAAAATGAAATAAAATAGAAAGAAAATATAATAGTTAAGAAACAAATTTGGTGTATACATTTTCACATTAGGTGGGGAGGGGGTATAGGAATTAACAACTTTTAAGGGGTAGATGTTGCTTATGATAAATATTTTCATATGGTAATTGCTTTTTATTTTGAGTACATTAAGATGAAACTATGGTGTGTGATATTCATTGTTTTAATATGGGCAGCATCACATTATGTGCTTCTTCTTTTTGTCATTTTTTTTCTTTCTAGTAGATAATTTGATAAGAAAACTAAGAAGGTATAATTAAAATGGTAAATTTATGAGTATTATACTTTAGTATGGACAGCAGCAGCACATTACGCGCTGCTATATTTATTATTTTTCTTTCCACTAGATCGTTTGCTAAGAAAACTAAGAAGTTATAATGAATATTTCAAATTTAAGAGTATTATAATTTAGTAAGGAGAGAAGTGCATTATGCGATGCTATATTCGTTGTATTCATTTTACATTCAATGTTTCAACATCATTTTGCTTAAATTCAATTCATATTTAAAGAAAAATATTCGACATCATTCAAGGGAGCAAAGAAAATTCGAATAGTGGAAATAAAAATACCGCAACCAGAACACAATGTAAGGAGTGCTTTTCCATTAACCAATGATGAAGAAGCACAACTCATAGACTGTACCATCAGTGTTGAAAAATGGAATAGTTTCGTAAAGAATTATGATCATCAAGCACAATGTTACGAACTAGATCCACATTTTGCCTTTTCTTTTTAATTTTTTTTATAAACAATTGTTTTTTTCTTATTTTCCAAGTAAAACCATTGTTTCTTCCGATTACGTTTTTTTTCATCATAGGATTTTATTGATGATGATGATGATATTTCGGCCACATTTCCTTTGAGTGGAGAAGAAGAAAAGGCATTGTGTGAACTTGTTGAGGGACCTCCCTTCATAAAACCGCTGATACAACAAGTTATTTCAATGAAATCCACCCCAACACCACAGGTATCCTCGTCACATCATAACAGAGAGAACGTTCAACGCTTAAGAGAACATAGAAAAATACGCAAGGAAAATAACCCCTTGTATATTTTTAGACATTCTAGTGCTACAAGAAAGCGCATAAGAATGCTTATAAAAGCACAACAAAAAGACAAACTTTCTCATCCGTTTAAAGGAAGAGATGTAAGACGTTATGCACAGGCAAATTACGCAGAGAATTATCCTTTAGTATCATTATGATAAATTCCCGATTCGATCTGTGAGTGTTCCTCTAAAAGCATTATTTATTGTGATTTCAAACAAAGTTCTTTTACTTTTTAATATTCTTATTACTTAAAGGTCCAAAGAAATATTGAACTATAAATTTGCATAGTAGGGAACCTTTTTACCATCTCTCTCACCTGAAACCTTCTCAGGTTTTTTCATACCCAAAAATTACAACTTTCTAAATTTTTCATTTTGATGTTTCAGAATAAAGAAGATTTTAGTGCACTACCACATTCACACTATCGTTACCACGTTGAAATGTGAAAATAAAAAAAATCCACTAGTATTATTATAGGAAATTTTCAATTCATCGATGAATGTTCTACCGAAAAGCGTTTTTTTTTCGAGATTTCAAATAGAATTCTATGACCGTTTTAATATTCTCACTACTCAAATGTCCAAATGCAAGAACTTTTTCTTGAATTTCATTTAATCTATACACTAATATCTAAAATTTTGTCATGATGATAACCGGAAATTTCTGTGTCTTTTTGCATGTCCTGCATTTATAAAAGGATGTTTTCCTTCTCAAATCTCGGGTTATGAAACTGAACTTCCTTTGTTTGCACTTTAACATGTCGTATATTTGACAATTTCATTAGGGTTAACTGGATAATATTGCATTTTCGGCTTCGTTAAGGAGTTGTGAAAGTAGAAGTTTGTTTTGATTTTTTCTGCAAACAGTTCGATGTATCTATTACTATATTAAACACGTAACATGCTGAGTTCTAAGTGCCAAGGACATTTTCGGAGGGAGGGGGTGAATGAGCTATTTCATCTGTCCAAAATAATTTTGGACACTGACCATCTCATGCTTCAAATGTTGAACTTTCAAAGAAAAGCAATAGCTTCTTAAATTGAAATATCTGACTACATTGTACAGTCTATGGTCTAGGTTTAAAGACGACGGTGAAGAGAAGCACAATTTATCGAGAAAATATTAGAAAATTTATATATTATAGTATGAAGAACATACAAAACATGAAATACTACTAGTACTAGCAACCCACTGCAACATAAGGGCACCTGAGACCAATACAACTACGTTTATGAATGAATGCTTATATAGACACCTTTCTTAGAGGTACTTATAGTCATCCATATACCTCATCCAAAGGGCTTCAATGTGTTAACCTTAACTTTTCTTCCCCTCCTGTGGGGATATCTAGATACATAATCATCCTAAGTTGAATAGAGCGATGCAAATTCAATATGCAGTTGAATTTTAATATTTTAAATTCAGTAGCGACGAAGACCACACTGCCTTTCCATCATAAACAAATAAGTAGAACAACAGGGAAATTTTTATACAAGACAGTGGAACGCAGCTTTGACTAATTATATTAAAAAACCAATAAATAACTCCACTCAACCTATTACGAATAGACCTTCTAGGCTGGCTGCCAAGAAGGCGAAACTAGCTTTAAAAGCTTGTCTGTAAATATTTTAAGTCCATCTGAATGAACTGTTCTCTGTCCATTTCCTTTGGAGTACCAGTCATGGTTGAATTTCCTTGAACTAATGATATTAGGGCTGTTTTAAAACTTTTTTTAAACAGTTTTAATTATTGAATTTTAATGTAAGTTTCTTTTACAGTGTTTTTATTTTCTTCGTCTGTTTTGCTGAGGACGGCCCTTGGATATAGGGTCGAAATATTCATTTAAAGTTGCGTTCCACTGTCTTGTATAAAAAAAAATTCCCTGTTGTTCTACTTATTTGTTTAATATTTTAAATTAAATATTAATGTAACAGCAAATTCAGACTCGCTTGGTGCAATGCCTGACTTCTCTTCGGCCCTCCTCTCCCAGAACCAAGTAGCTACACAAAATTTTATTTTGAGTTAAGGATGGACCTCCCCTAATTTTAACACGGCGAAGCCAGTTGTGAAGTCCGAATTTTTCTATCTGCTATAGTTGCTGAGATACCACCTAGTATCTACATTGATAAAAACGTATTTTACCAGTTTTCCACAGCCAAAACCTAGTATGCACATACTAGAATTGTAAAACCTAGTATCTACATCCTACAGGAAAATGGGTGGCAAAACCTAGTATCTGCGGCGAAAATCGAGCAGACGAAACCAAGCATCTACAGATTTCGCGAAACAACAGCAATTTTCATCATGATCATTACTTTATTCTGTTTACTTTTCAGAAAGAACAATAACGAATTCTGAAGAATAATTAAGGGTTTTAGTAATAGTAGAAAAGAATTACATGCAAGACTCGCAGTGCAATAGGTTTCTTCCATTCAGTATTTCTTGAGCTATTTCAAGATATTGAACCTGTGAAGCTCATTGAACCATCGTAGCCCTCCTCTAGTACACCAGACCTTGGTAAAAAGAGTGTGCTAACTTGCATCAGCTCAGATATAGGAAGAGGAGTGTTACCAAGACTTTTGGTCTTGGGTATCTCGTGGGGTCGTGAGTACTGCAATCTCATCCCTAAGCAGTAAAAACTACTTTGTCAAGTTAATCCTACAAAACGACTGGTTTCGCATTCCATCTCCAGATTCGATTTGTTTGTTTTCACTTTATGTGCTACTCAAAGATTTCTTCCGTTTTTTGGTTTCAGCGATTCGGGGTTGCTGTTGCGCTAAGCTGGAGTCATCTTATATTCCATCTGTATTATGCTCCAGTCAGGTGTTACTCTTTCTATTAGCTGGAGAATTTCTGATAAATCTCGCCATATGTCACAATATTTGCCCTCCTGCGTAACATTTGTATCCCAAGCCACAAAGGATTGAACCCTGTCGGCAAATTTTTTGGAAGTTTCGAAAAGGTTAAGAACTCAAGAAAACAATGATGTTGAGTTTTACAATTGGAAGTGCTGGCTCACTACATCCTGTAGGAATTTTTGCAAAAAACTATGAATCCAATACAAAAAAAATCTGCATTAGAAAATGGAAAAGACCAATTATGTATTTCCTATTTTAGGTTCAGCCAAGCAGCTGCAGGCAGTGATTCAGTCGTGGGACAACCTATTGCTGCAAGAAGCGCAGCTGAGCAGACGACAGCTTACAAAGATACCCAGATTGACAAAAACCCTTCTGTTAATGAGTCTGAACTTCTAGTGTTCCATGAATTGCAACCATTATTCACCTATGATGTCTTTGAACTAGAGACATTTGTACCATTTGACATGCCATGCAGTACACTGACTGAAACTCTTGTAGCTAATAAACAGATCAGTAATAGTGAAGTTTTGAGGAATGTCAGTAGTTCTGAGGAAAACAGAGCCGATTATAGTACTGGTAGAGATCGTCTGCAAGGAAACAGTCAAGACATACGAGAACAAAGAAATACAAAAGCAAGAATTGTGTCAGTAAATGGTAACACAAATAAAGAAATATGTGATATTGAACAACAAGAAAATGCGAATACGGAGCACCCTAGAAGAAAAAGAAACGGACGTGAAGAGGCAAAAAAAGAAAATACTAAGTGCAAGTATCCTTTTATTGAAAACTACTGTGATATTACATGTAAAAAAGAAATGTAAAGAGCTTGACATTGGGACAAGAAAAGAAATCTGGGAAAGTTTTTGGAAAGAAGGCTATCCATCAAGAAACGAATATCTGGCCGGCTGTGTGAGGCTGGAGTTCATAAGAAGACGGTCGGTAGAAAGTGACCCTCAATTGGTTTAAGTCTACCGAAAAAATGAAACTAGACACTACTACCTTCCGAAGAAAGATAACAATGTGGCAGTGAAGATGGAGGTTTACAAGAAACTGTTCATAAATGCTTTTGGGTTCAAATCGGATTCTTACCTAACTGAATTGAGCAAGAAGATGAAAACTGGTCTAGTTGGCCAGTGCAAAATGGATTTCAGAAGTAGGCAGAGACCTCACAACAAGCTACCCCCAGAAATAGTTCAGAATGTGAAAAATCATATCATTTCTTTTGGACCCTCTACGCCACATTACCGTCGCAAAAATGCACCAAACATCAGATATGTGCCATCTTCTTTGACGGTTGATCTGATGCATAAGGACTTTTTTTTTACTAAGAATCCTTTACCAGTTGTGTTGCACGAGACTTACAGATGTCAGTTGGAAGAAATGAAAATTTCGCTAAAGATGCCAGCATGTGATGTTTGTCCTGAGTGTGAAAAGTAAAATATCATGGAGAACGATGACAGCCGCAAAGAAAACAGCAGCGATGAAGGTGTTAATTGAGAATTTGAACCTTCTTCTGCTGCTGTAAATAAGACTCAAGATGCTCATGTTTCCAGGCAAAACGGGCAAGAACACATTAAACAGGCAAGGAAGGCTACACAAAACAAGACGTCACGTTGCCTCATCAACGTGACGCAACCAAAAGTGGAGAAACTGGAATATGTGTATTAGCAGTTGACTTGCAAAAAATGATTCTGTTACCCAACTTGCCAGGGAATAAAGAAGCAATATTTCTTAGTCGTCTTGTTGTCTTCAATAAAACCTTCGCCCGTGTCGACGAGTATGATGCAGCGTGTGTAGGAAAAGGCCGTTCTTTTTGTGCGTTGTGGAAGGAGGCTTTGAGGGACAGGGGTGCCCCAAAAATAGTGGATTCTGTTTATACTGTAGTAACAGCAGAGAAGGATGTCCAGGAATTTATATTCTGGATGGACAATTGTTCCAGTCAGAACAAGAAATGGGTGCTTTATATTTCTCTTGTGATGAGGGTCAACAGAGAAGAAGGGTCCAAGAGGATAACGTTAAAGTATCTGAGAAAGGGCACACGCACAATGCAGCAGACGGCATACACGACAACATTGAAACTAAAATGAGAAAAAAAGGGGAATTACTATGTCTTTCCTGACTTTATTGAGTGTGTTTCAAACTGCAGGAAGGGAGTTACTGCAATAGAGTTGAAGGATTTCAGGGATTGGAAATCCAAGAAAAGAACGCCTGGTAAAAAGGATTCACCCCTACCAAAGTTAAAGTCAATTTTTGCAGCTACCTTTCAAAAGGGGTTCTGCGGCATGAAATTCCCCAAGATTTCGACGGAGAGGAAAAGCAATTCTTGTTTCTTCAGAAGAAATTCAATATCAAGCAGCTTCCCGAGCCCAACTCTTTTCCAAGGGGTGTTCAAAGCCAGAAGAAAGTTTCAATTGTTAACAAATTGTGTCTGATGGTGCCGGCAAATCGAAAGAAATTTTGGAAGGATCTTCCGGTTTCCGATGAAAGCCTAGATATCATCGAGGATGAAGACGACCCATATGAAGAATAAACCTCTCTGATAAGCTATGGGTACAGTTCTCCTTTCTTTTTATTCGAAGAAGCAGTTTATCTTCATTGTTACTTGAAGATCTTTTTTAAAATACAATTTGGTGTAGATACTAGGTTTTGGCGGTGGAATTCTCAGTATATTAGCAAAAAAAACTCTGCCAAAACCTAGTATCTACATTTACGGAAGTTTTAAAAAAATAATGTGAAAAATAATACTTCTTTTTTTAAAAAAAAAAGAAAAAGAACAAAAAAGAGGAAAATGAAGAAAAGACAAACAAATAGCTTCATATTGTTTTTGATTTCTTATTGAAAAATATGGTTACATTTTTAATTGACATCTACGCCATTATAACTTTTTTTTCGGAGGAGGGGGATGAATAAGCTATTTCATCTGTCCAAAGTTCATCTGTACAAAATAATTTTGGACACTGATCATCTCATGATTCAAATGTTGAACTTCCAAAGAAAAGCAATAGCTTCTTAATTTGAAATATCTGAGCTTTGTTTGACAATTTACTTCTTTTTTAGGGTTTCTTTAGTTTCAAAATGTTTTCGATATTATATTAATGAAAAATTTAAACACAGCTTCAACTATTTTTTTTTGTCTGGCATAATTGAAAGGTCCATACCTCAGACAAACTAAGCGATTTCATTTTGACTTTGTTTGACAATTTACTTCTTTTATGGTTTTCTTTAGTTTCAAAATGTTTTCGGTTTCTTATTGAAAAAGATGGTTGCATTTTTAATCGACACCTACATTATTATATAATTTTTTTTCGGGGGGGGGGGATGAGTAAGCTATTTCATCTGTCCAAAATAATTTTGGACACTGATCATCTCTTGATTCAAATATTGAACTTCCAAAGATAAGCAATAGCTACTTAAATTGAAATATCTGAACTATGTTTGACAATTTAATTCTTTTAAGGTTTTCTTTAGTTTCAAGATGTTTTTGATTTCATATTGATAAAGAATTTAAACACAGCTTCAACTAGTTATTTTTTGTTCGGCATAGTTGAAAGGTCCAGACCTAAGACAAACTATGAGATTAAGATTTCTTTTTGACTTTGTTTGACAATTTACTTCTTTTAAGGTTTTCTTTAGTTTCAAAATATTTTCGATTTCTCATCGAAAAAGATGGTTGCATTTTTAATCGACATCTACGCTATTTTATCATTTTTTTTTCAGGGGGATGAATAAGCTATTTCGTCTGTCCAAAATAATTTTGGACACTGACCATCTCTTGATTCAAATACTGAACTTCCAAAGAAAAGCAATAGCTTCTTAAATTGAAATATCTGAACGTTGTTTGACAATTTACTTCTCTTTAAGGTTTTCTTTAATTTCAAAATGTTTTCGTTTTAATATTGATGAAGAATTTAAACATAGCTCCAACTAGTTATTATTTTATTGTCTGGCATAGTTGAAAAGTCCATACCTCAGACAAACTAAGAGATTTCATTTTGACTTTGTTTGACAATTTACTTCTTTTTAAGGTCTTCTTTAGTTTCAAAATGTTTTCGATTTCATATTGATGAAGAATTTAAACACAGCTTCAACTAGTTTTTTTTTTGTCCGGCATAGTTGAAAGGTCCATACCTCAGACAAACTAAGAGATTTCATTTTGACTTTGTTTGACAATTTACTTCTTTTAAGGTTTTTTTTAGTTTCAAATTGTTTTCGATTTCATATTGATGAATAATTTAAACACAGCTTCAACTAGTTATTTTTTGTCCGGCATAGTTGGTCCATACCTCAGACAAACTATGAGATTTCTTTTTGACTTTGTTTGACAATTTACTTCTTTTGATGTTTTCTTTAGTTTCAAAACGTTTCCGATTTCTTATCGAAAAAGATGGTTGCATTTTTAATCGAAATCTACGCTATTTTATCATTTTTTTTCTGGGGTAGGGGGATGAATAAGCTATTTCGTCTGTCCAAAACAATTTTGGACACTGAACCTCTCTTGATTCAAATATTGAACCTCCAAAGAAAAGCAATACCTTCTTAAATTGAATTATCTGAACTTTGTTTGACAATTTACTTCTTTTTAAGGTTTTGTTTAGTTTCAAAATGTTTTCGATTTCATATTGATGAAGAATTCAAACACAGCTCCAAATAGTTATTTTTTTTGTCCGACATAGTTGAAAGGTCCATACCTCACACAAACTAAAAGATTTCATTTTGACTTTGTTTGACAATTTACTTCTTTAAAAAAAAAAAAAAGCCTTACATCATTTGAACTACTCATCGCTATTCTCTAGTTAATGTATCTTTAGTTCGAAGTAGAGTGTTCTAAGAATTAACATACACAGTTATATTGTGAATTAAAGTAGCGGTAAACTACATTCAATATTTAGATTAACCTATGTTATTAAAGAAATAGAAAAACAAGCAAATATTTTTTTATTTTATTCCCAGCGCTGGGAATTAAATGATAATATTTTATCTGATCAATATAATGGTTTCAGGGTGATAGCTCTGTCTCTGTGTAAGTGAGAGAAAACATGTGCTTGTTTTTCTATTTCTTTAATAACATAGGTTAATCTAAATATTGAATGTAGTTTATCGCTACTTTCATTCACAATAGCTCTGTGTATGTTAATTCTTAGAACAGTCTACTTCGAACTAAAGTTACATTAGCTAGAGAATAGCGATGAATAGTTCAAACGATGTAAGACTTTTTTTTGTTTAACAAGAAGTCAATTGTCAAACAAAGTGAAAATGAAATCTCTTAGTTTGTCTGAGGTATGGGCCTTTCAACTATGTCGGACAAAAAAATAACTAGTTGAAGCTGTGTTTAAATTCTTCATCAATATGAAATCGAAAACATTTTGAAACTAAAGAAAACCTTAAAATGAAGTAAATTCTCAAACAAAATTCAGATATTTCAATTTAAGAAGCTTTTCTTTGGAAGTTCAATATTTGAATCAAGAGATGGTCAATGTCCAAAATTATTTTGGACACACGAAATAGCTTATTCATCTCCCTCTCCCCCCAAAAAAATTATAAAATGGCGTAGATATCGATTAGAAATGCAACCAACTTTTTCAATAAGAAATCGAAAACATTTTGAAACTAAAGATAACCTTAAAAGAAGTAAATTGTCAAACAAAGTCAAAAAGAAATCTCATAATTTGTCTGAGGTATGGACTGTTTAACTATGCCGGACAAAAAAGAATATATTGATGCTTTTTTTAAATTCTTCATCAATATGAAATCGAAAACATTTTGTAACTAAAGAACACCTTAAAAGAAGTAAATTGTCAAACATAGTTCAGATATTTCAATTTAACAAGCTATTGCTTTTCTTTGGAAGCTCAATATTTGAATCAAGAGATAGTCAGTGTCCTAAATTATTTTGGACAGATGAAATGGCTTATTCATCCCCCCCCCCCCGAAAAAAGTGATATAATAATGTAGGTGTCCATTAAAAATGCAAGTATCTTTTTCAATAAGAAATCGAAAACATTTTGAAACTAAAAAAACCTTTAAAAGAAGTAAATTGTCAAACAAAGTCAAAATGAAATCTCTTAGTTTGACTGATGTATGGACCTTTCAACTATGCCGGGAAAAAAAACTAGTTGAAGCTGTGTTTAAATTCTTCATCAATATGAAATCGAAAACATTTTGAAACTAAAAAAAAACTTAAAAAGAAGTAAATTGTCAAACAAAGTCAAAATTAAATCTCTTAGTTTGTCTGAGGTATGGACCTTTCAGCTATGCCGGACAATAAAAAAAAACTAGTTGAAGCTATGTTTAAATTTTTCATCAATAAGAAACTGAAAACATTTTGAAACTAAAGAAAACCTTAAAAAGAAATAAATTGTCAAACAAAGTTCAGAAATTTCAATTTAAGAAGCTATTGCTTTTCTTTCGAAATTCAATATTTGAATCAAGAGAAGGTCAGTGTCCAAAATTATTTTGGACAGACGAAATAGCTTATTCATCCCCCTCCCCCCCGAAAAAAAAATGATAAAATAGCGTAGATGTCTATTAAAAATGAAACCATCTTTTTTGATAAGAAATCGAGAACATTTTGAAACTAAAGAAAACCTTAAAAGAAGGAAATTGCCAAACAAAGTCAAAAAGAAATCGCACAGTTTGTCTGAGGTATGGACCTTTCAACTATGCCGGACAAAAAATAACTAGTTGAAGGCTGTGTTTAAATTCTTCATCAATATGAAATCGAAAACATTTTGAAACTAAAGATAACCTTTAAAGAAGTAAATTGTCAAACATAATTCAGATATTTCAATTTAAAAAGCTATTGGTTTTCTTTGGAAGTTCAATAATTGAATCAAGAGATGATCAGCGTCCAAAATTATTTTGGACGGATGAAATATCTCATTCATCCCCCCCCCCAAAAAATTTTTTTTATTATAATGTAGGTGTCGATTAAAAATACAACCATCTTTTTCAATAAGAAATCAAAAACATATTGAAACTAAAGAAAACCTTAAAAGAAGTAAATTGTCTAACAAAGTCAAAATGAAATCTCTTAGTTTGTCTGAGGTATAGACCTTTAAACTCTGCCAGACAAAAAAAAAACTAGTTGAAGCTGTGTTTAAATTCCTCATCAATATGAAATCGAAAACATTTTGAAACTAAAGAAAACCTTAAAAAGAAGTAAATTGTCAAACAAAGCTCAGATATTTCAAATTAAGAAGCTATTGCTTTTCTTTGGAAGTTCAACGTTTGAATCATGAGATGATCAGTATCCAAAATTATTTTGGACAGATGAACTTTGGACAGATGAGATAACTTATTCACCCCTCTCCCTCTCCCCCCAAAAAAATGTTATAATAGCGTAGATGTCAATTAAAAAGCATTGTCAGGTTAAACACTCATGCTGTAACCCAAGTGATTCGACAATAAGACGGCTGTCCTCTGCCAAAACCAAGTATCTACATTTTTCAAGTTTCCGAGAAAATCGTAAAATAGTGATTTTTTTCATTTTCTAAGTTGGAATAGCTGATGACGATACACAACTTCGTCAATAGGTATTCCGGAGTCGGCTTAGTAAGTAGAAGCATTTTTTTCACACTTTTTTTTTTAAACTTCAGTAAATGTAGAAACTAGGTTTTGGCAGAGGTTTTTTTTGCTAATAAACTGAGTATTCCACCGCCAAAACCTAGTATCTACACCAAATTTTATTTCAAAAAAGATCTTCAAGTAACAATGAAGATAAACTGCTTCTTCGAATAAAAAAAAAAGAAGAACTGAAACCATAGCTTATCAGAGAGGTTTATTCTTCATATTGGTCGTCTTCATCCTCGATGAGATCTAGACTTTCATCGGAAACCAGAAGATCCTTCCAAAATTTTCTTCGATTTGCCGGTATCATCAGACACAATTTGTTAACAATTGAAAATTTCTTCTGGCTTTGAACACCCCTTGGAAAAGAGTTGGGCTCGGGAAGCTTCTTGATATTGAATTTCTTCTGAAGAAACAAGCATTGCTTTTCCTCTCCGTCGAAATCTTGGGGGAATTTTATGCCGCAGAACCCCTTTTGAAAGGTAGCTGCAACAATTGACTTTAACTTTGGTAGGGGCGAATCCTTTTTACCAGGGGTTGTTCTCTTGGATTTATAATCCCTGAAATCCTTCAACTCTATTGCAGAAACTCCTTTCCTGCAGTTTGCAACACACTCAAAAAAGTCAGGAAAGTCATAGCATTTCCCCTTTTTTTCTCATTTTAGTTTCAATGTTGCCGTGTATGCCGTCTGCTACATTGTGCGTGTGCCTTTTCTCAGATACTTTAACGTTATCCTCTTGGACCCTTCTTCTCTGTTGACCATCATCACAAGAGAAATATAAAGCACCCATTTCTTTTTCTGACTGGAACAATTGTCCATCCAAAATATAAATTCCTGGACATCCCTCTCTGCTGTAACTACAGTATAAGGGGAATCCACCATTTTTGGGCACCCCTGCCTCTCAAAGCTTCCTGCCACAGCGTAGAAAAAGAACGGCCTTTTCCAACAGACGCTGCTTCATACTGCTCGACACAGGCAAATATTTCATTGAAGACAACAAAACGACTAAGGAATATTGCTTCTTGGTTCCCTGGCAAGTTGGGTAACAGAATCACTTTTTGCAAGTCAACTGCGAATACACATATTCCAGTTTCTCTACTTTTGGTTGCGTCACGTTGATAGGCATGTGTAGCCTTCCGTGCCTGTTCAATGTGTTCTTACCAGTTTTGCCTGGAAACATCAGCATCGTGAGTCTTTTTTGTAACAGCAGAAGAAGGTTCAAATTCTCAAATAAAACCTTCATCGCTGCTGAAATGTGGCCCAAACATCATCACCATCATCAATAAAATCCTATAATGAAAAAGAACGTAATCGGAAGAAGCAATGGTTTTACTTGGAAAAGAAGAAAAAAAAAACAGTGGTGCATAAAAACATTTGAAAAGAAAACGCAAAATATGGATCTAGTTCGTAACATTGTGTTTGATGATCATAATTCTTCACAAAACTATTCCATTTTTCAACACTGATGGTACAGTCTATGAGTTGTGCTTCTTCATCATTGGTTAATGGAAAAGCACTCCATAGATTGTGTTCTGGTTGGGGTGCTTTTATTTCCACTATTCGAATTTTCTTTGCTGGCCTGAATGGAGTCGAAGACTTTTCCTTAAATATGAATTAAATTTAAGTAAAATGATGTTGAAACATTGAATGTAAAATGAATAAAACGAATATAGCATCGCATAATGCACTTCTCTCCTTACTAAATTATAACACTCTTAAATTTGCAATATTCATTAAAACTTCTTAGTTTTCTTAGCAAATAATCTAGTGAAATGAAAAATAATAAATATAGCAACGCATAATGTGCTGCTGTCCGTACTAAAGTATAATACTCATAAATTTGCCATATTCATTATACCTTCTTAGTTTTCTTAGCAAATTATCTACTAGAAAGAAAAAATGTCAATAAATTTAAAACTTACATTTGCTTTTTGCAACATCGTCACGCCCGTAGCCATTTCGCCTTCTTGCAAATGGGCCCTCGCGTTCTCTCCTTATGTATAGGACCTCGAAGAGCCAATGTAGTGAATTACTGTAGGACGTAATTGGTTCTCATCTTCGATTCGGGCCCATTTGATGGCAGGAGGTTCACATTCTTCAAAATTATTTTTAAATAGAAATTCAATTATAGTTTCCTTAAAAAAAATCATTTTTACAACTTTTGAAAGAATTTTATCTTTGAAACTAGCTAAAAGTTGCTAATTCTTATACCCCCCTCCCCTAATGTGAAAATGTATAGTGAAAATTTGTTTCTTAACTATTATATTTTCATCCTATTTTATTTCATATTAGTGGAACCTGTCTTCTGTCGTGTGTCATATAATGCATAGTATCACGTTTCCTTCAGAAAAGCCTATAGAAGAGAATAGCACAAAACAGCGATAATATAGCATAAAATCCTGTAGATATCTTAGAAATTATGCTTCCAAAAACCAGGGCTAATGAAAAAACATAGAAGACTAAAACCCAGAATTATGGGGGGGGTGGTAAATTGTCAAATTTAGATAGCTAGGTAGGCTACAGACCCATAACATAACTTTCGAAATGTTATTAGCTCTAGAAATAGGGGGTATTTAGATATATATGCATCAAATCACATTTCCACTATAATTAGACAGAAAAAAGTCGGTAGCACAACTTATAGGCCTAAATTTATATCAAATGACAGTTTTAAAAGCTAGCCTAGTAGAAAATAAATCCGATGAGATAAAAAAAGCTAGCTGGTTTACACTTAAAATAGACTCCATAAAACCCCACCCACTCTAATGTGCAAATATATACTATGAATTTGAATATATTGGGTGGTGGTTCTAACCGTTCATTGGCCAAGAAACGTTAATTGGCATTTCTAACCGTTGATTGGCCAAGAAACGTTAATTGGCATTTCTAACCGTTGATTGGCCAAGAAAGAGGCACGTGATCTTATACCGGTTGTATTCAAAGAACATTGCACTCCCCTTCAAAATGACAATAGAATTCTAACGTCCTCTCTCTAAGTAGGTCAATTCCCATATATAGACTCATGTTCGAAGCAGTTACCCTCTCTCTACTTACGTGCTTTTCAAATTATAACTTGATCAATATACAAGAAATGTCAAATCAAAACTTTCAGAAAATAACACTAAAATGTAGTTTAGCATTCGAGATCGACTGCACCTAAATTATTTCCAAGAAATATAGAAGAGAAAATGGTTATTGTTTTACGGTTCTCAGTGATGTAATATAATGTTCTGGTGCCATAAAATTGTTCGGATAAAGTTTTCATTCACAGCTAGAAAATGAGGCAAAACTGTGTTTCTTGATGAAAAACTACTGAAAGTTTCGATTTAACTGGCACTTTGCTGTCCACATCACTATTCCCATACCCACAAAAAATTGACTTTGCGCATCTTACCCCACCGGAGCTACAGATCACTGATCACGGAAAAAAAAACAAACTGCAAAAGCAGTAGTGTTGCTCCGCTCCACAATTATTGTTAGACATCCATTTTTTGGGCAATAAAGCCTTATCATAGCACTTATGTATGAGTATGCACATGGTATGTTCTTATCAATTTTCCATAAATGAAGCCAGATTAAGCTACATTAACTCTGAATTTAGTGTTGTTACAGCAAAAAACATTAAACCCCAACTTTATTGTTTATTTCCAAATAGCTAAGCTTCTAAAATGAATACAATCAGAAGAAAATCAAAAAATTACACTGGTGAGTTGTAGAGCTGCTTTCTTTTTGGTATCTCTTTCCACGGGAAATTAAATTTCCGAAATTTATGAAATCTGCTGAGATTTACCTTGGCCTAACAAAAGGGCAATAGAGAAAACATCTGCTGACATTTTGGCAAACAATTTGGCATTATGGTGACAAAAACTTTTTGAAGAGTTTGAGCACTCAAGAGGAAATAGGTGTCTAATCGTTTATGATCAATACTAAGAGCAAGAAAACTTTCTATTGCATACTTTTGTAAAGCAAGCAGTGCGAAGAATCTACTTTGCTTTTTGTAAAGGAAGTTAAAATGAACTTTAGAAGACGATTCATGCTAGAACTAAATTAGGTAAATAAATTGAAAAAAATTAGAATGAATTCCAATAGCATTGCCTGTTGTTATTTACTTTAATTTGTACCTATTTCTTTTATATGCTGATCTTTTGATTTATTCTCTTTTCTTAGCATATGAATTTACTGAGTGGTTCAGTTTCTAGTAAGTCCAAGCAGCTAGCAATGGAAAATTTTAAAGAGAAGGATATCCCTAGACATGATCAAACATTAATGCACTAACGATAACATATCATGTGTGCTAGTTATTGCACGTACTGAACAAAGGTCAATAAAAAGAAGGACATTATGTGGCGCTATCGACCAAATAGGAGAAAAAAAAAATTGAAAATAGATATTTATTAACAACGTTTTTAATGGGTATGGCATTTCACTATAGTGACGTTATTCTCATCTCCCGGGGAGTATCACCTTGGCAACTCTTCCGGCTTACGCAAGTGCAAGTTTTACCACTGGCTATCTTCCTATTGTTTTCCGTAACGGGACATCTTGCAAGCTTATGTCATTCTTTTTCTCATAATTTCCCTGCCAAAAGTTTCCACTTCAAATATAAATTTTATCATGGAGAGATTTAATGACTTGTGGTCAACGTATGCTAAGGGCAAATAATTAATAGCAATATTTATCTTTAATTTAGAGAGATTCCTTTGTTTCCTCAGAATGTTTAGCATAATTGTAACTTATATTTTGTACGTGTACTTTAAAAATTATGCTTCTATGGAATTAGAAAGAGGAAAGTTTTCAGAAAAGTTTCTTATATATTTTTACAGTCAACTGATGGGGAACCATGCTTATGCCTTCAAATTAAATCTTAGGCACTTACGCCTTGGAAAGTCAAAAGTCACGAAACCAAGCTCAAAGAGAGCGGAGTATTTAGAACAGAGTATAGAATAGAAGAACAATCCAGCATTTTGAATGTCTAGAGCTAATTTAAAGCTTCAAATTATGAAGAGTTGCTACCTTCTGGGTAGTAATGTAGTATATAGACTCTAGGATTAGAGTTTGAGATGAACTGTCAAAGAAAAATTGGGTAAAAAACTGGAGTGATTAGAATATGACAATGTAGAAGATGGACAGAAATCGGATACGAATCTAAGAAAATAAGCAAAACGCTTCTATAAGCTTGGTAGAAGAGAAGGGGTTTGTGCAAGAATTTTTGAGTGGCAGATTCCACGAAAATAAGAGAAAAGTAAGGGAAGTAGAGAAGGCATTAAATTATAAATTAAGCGGATACAAAATGAAGGCCTTGGGAAAAATTGCCAATGATCTGGAGAAGGCAATCAGGTGACATGATAGTAAAAAATTGTATTGGAATGTTGAGAAGTTCAGAGACAGTAGTCATTTTTGATGTCTTTGTTGAAGAGGGGAACGAGGGCTCCATTGCGTATAAGAAAAAAAGTTAAATAGAGATGGGCAGAGCATTCTGAGAACGTCTTCAGCCTAATACAGTTATAAACATGATTACCGAAGGCTAATTACCGAAGGTTACGAAATATTATCTACCTTAACCGCAGCAATGTTGTTCTTCTACATAGCACTGATTGTTTAAATATATTGGTCCGGTATATGTATTTCTAAAAAAACTCATCGGCCCATAGAAAAAAAACAGAACATAAACATATTAAAACCAACAAAAAAACACAAATAAATTTAAAAGAAAAAACGTGCTTATATAAGTACTATACAAGGATAGGACTTTTGCTAAGGCTCTTCTATCAACTGAATGAAATGCCTGTTCATAATTTATAAAACTGAGGACTAGAGGAGTCTGATGACTCAGGCACTTCTCAACTATTAATCTAAGATGTAAAATTTGGTTGATATATCCTCTTCCCTTGCTGAAAACATGGTATCCTCTTCTCAAAACTTTATCTACAGCATCTCTCAGTCTAAAGAATATCATTATACTAAGTATTTTGGTTCTTACAGAAACCAAGCTAATGCCTCTATAATTATCACTCTCATTCTTATCATCTTTCTCATAAAGGGGTTTAATTAACGTTTTCATAAAACAGCTAGGTACTTCTACTTTTTTAGAAATAATTTTCCTAATCTTAACAATTTATCTCTAACTTCACAACCATCACATTTCAAAAACTGATTTACCATAGTATTACCACCTGAAGCCTTAATATTTTTTGATCCTTTTAGTAGTGTCGTTTTTTCTTGCTCGGGAAATAAATCTTCATTAACTTCCAAACTGTCACAAACTTTTTCATTCTTTCGTATATCATTTCCTGTAACTTTTTCACGGTTAAGCATTTTCTCAAAACGTTATATCTATCGTTCTTTAACACATTCCTTATCGCAAGTTGGGGTATCATTGCTACCTTTAACTAAGACAAGTCTAGATTGACTATTCTGCTCACAATTTTTAACATACCAATGCAATATTTTGCTGCTTGTGCAGACTTCAGATAAACCCTTCGTCAACTGAATGAAATGTTTGTTCCTAATTTATAAGACTGAGGACTAAAGTAGTCTGATTTTTGGGAGGTTCTTCGACTTCATTCACTTGATGTGGCTGAACCTGCGCAGTTGCTGTTTCTTGAGTTTACTGAGTATGGGTTCAATGGACTGGAGCCTTTGACGTACTTCCACATTTGTGATTTGGTCAGTGTATTTGATTCTAGATGCATCCAGAGGCATCTTATCTCAAAAGCTAGTAGTTTTATCTCGTCTTCTGTTTTCAGGGTCCATGTTTGGTATCAATAAATAACTATGGAGATTACTAAACTGTTGAATAGGCACAACTTGAATTTGTTGGATAGGTGGATACTTTTCCAGAGTTTGGCTAGACTATGGATGCTAGAGCTAGCAGGTGCAAGTCAATGTTTAAAGTCAGAGCTATGGCAATTATATTTGGAGGCTTGGCTACCATGGTACAAGAAGTGGTCAGCCGTTTCATCCTGTCTCCTGCCTATGGTGATAATGGGTGGGTTGTCGAGTTCACGTCTCGTAATTACCATGACTTTGGTCTTGCTGGCATTGATCTCCATTCCGAACGGCTTTCTAGTATTGTAGCGTTTATCAGCTTGTGCCTTCAGTTCTTGTGTAGTGTTTGCTAGCACATCAATATCATCAGCGCAGCCAAGATTGTCTATTAGCAGACCTCCTATTGTTGCGCCATGTTTCGACTGCATCAGTGACAGAACGGCATTTTGAAAGAAGTTGAAAAGATGTGGTGATAAGATGCAACGCTGGAGAACTCCTGATGAAGTTGTGAACTCTTCTGACAACCCATCAGCAGTTATTACTTGGCCTCGGAACTGGTCGTACAAACTCTTGATTTTTTGGACTTCCTCAAAAGGGATCCCGTAGTGAAAGAGGATATGCCAGTGTCCTTCGTGCCATAACAGGTCAAATGCCTGACGGAAATCAACTAATAGCTGGTAGAGTTCTTGGTTGAATTCAATATATCGTTCCATGAGTTGTCAAACGACAAATATCTGATCGATTGTTGATCTCTTGTGCGGAAGCCAGCCTAATATACTCCAATGACAAAGACAGTTGCTGCTTGTATGCGTCGGAGTAGGACTTTTGTCAGGAAAAGTGACTGGTTGCTCGTGAGGGTGATCGGACAGTAGTTTCCAAACTCTTTCTTTGACCCCTTTTTGTAAATGGGTAACATGGCAGCCTTGCACCACTGACGGGGTAGTCTCATTTCCGTCTCATTCCAGGATCACTGACGTTTGTGGCTCTTTTTTCGGCTTAACTCGCGTACCCTTCTGAATACTGTTCCGCTGTTCCTCTTCTTGAACAGTACTTCACAGTCTTTACATTTCTTCCGCAAGTGGTTACGTAGTGCCTTTCTGGTCTCTCGCTCTACTGTTTTCTTGGAGAGCTTGTAAGTATCCCGGATGTGGTGGTCGGATTTATTGCTAAAAATTCACTTATTCTCGCATGGTGCAGTTATCTATCATCCATGGTTTTTCATTAGGAGTTTTCTGTCCGAGGACGTCCTTTGTTGTCTCTATGATTGCTGGTCAGGGTGGGACTCCCTGACCTGCTCGGTCAGTGAGTCTATCTCATTATCGGTGGTCAAGGGAGAGCGATATTTCAGGATCTCTCGAAATTTGTCAAATAGAGTGGAAGAGCAGGTCTGCTTTTTTCTGGAATCCCGCAGCATATCTTGGGATTTTAATTTTTTTTGCTATTTTCTAATTCTTAGTTTGAACCTTGACATCAGGAAAGTGTGGTCAGAGTCAAAATTTGTTCTAGGTAATGTTTCTCTGTCTAGTATGGAGAACTTCCAGCGCTTCGATATCAGCATATAATCAGTCATGTTCTCGGTTTTACCGTCTGGGGATCTCCAGGTCACTTTACGTAGATTTTGGTGGTTAAACATTGTGTTTGTTAGGAATAACTCGTTTTCTTGATAGAAGTCGAGCAATCGTTCGCCTTTTACATTGAGTTTTCCGTGACCAAGTCCCGTGAGTTTTCCAAGTCCCCATTATATCGGACCGACCGGTATTATCCGTACCTACTATAACGTTAAAGTCCTCCATGGAAATCATTACGTCTTCTGGCGTACTGATTCTGGCGAAGTCTGGGGCATAAACTTGGACGACTGAGATATTTTTGGCAGCTCCCTTCAGTCATAAGACGGCTATTTTGTCTGAAACTGAGGTAAAAGAGACTAGGGATTTTTTAACAGTTCGTTAATATCGAGCCCGTTTTTCATGATTTCAAGAGAGGTGGTTTCTTGTCTAAATGGGTGGTGGCTTCAAGCCACTCTGCTCCAATACCTTGCATAGGCCTTTGTCCAAATTCCGGATTTTCCACCCTTCCATAGCTGTCCTCCTTTGGGGGATCCTCCAGCGATATTGTTCTGCTTCACCAAGCAATTTAACCCATTGCTGGGAGAAGGTTTGTAACTGACGGAACGTGTCCACACGCCGGTGGGCCTGTTGAGTGTACATTTTAAGGGCCTTCTACCTCCTCAGCCTGTATTTACAGACCCCGGACGAGGGTGCCCCAGTTTCAATTAAGAACCCCCAAGGACTGGGTTCCCCCTTGGTACGCGCCTCATACTCAATAGAGGTACCCTATATAACTGTAGGATGTTCCCCTTTCCGCCACCCAGGGATGCACTCGGTGGTCTGGAGGAGGTCTCTGCGGAAAAGATGACTCATCAAGACTCAGTAACATTCCAAGTTGCAAATTTCGTCTTGGTCACAACATGGTTTTCAATACTTGTCAAAGCTCATCTATCATTAAGAGTAGACATTCTGCACAAGCGACTCAAGCCTATTACCTTGGACTGATTATATATTTATACATACAGTTATTTTTTTATTATGGGAAGGTGGCAACTCCTTAGAGTCACCCTGCAGCACTGTTTGCAGTCACGGCTTGGGCTAGGCAGACTCGTAAAAGGTCCAGCATGCCACTATGAGGCCACCCAATTAGGAATTCAATTTCAGGGATAGGACGGAGGAAGAAGCTTATGATGGAGTGGAGTCCCCAAACCAAATCACAACACCGAACAGCTCCAGCGTTTTATGTCCAGCCAATCGTCGTCAAAACCTTCGTCAGGAATACGGGTATTTCACTAAAAACCAGAAGTGCTTTTTCAGTTTAGTTTTAGCACAGATTTCCAGCTGAATAAAAGGGTCATTTCTTCTGTATTTACTGTGTAATTTTTTTTTGTCTGGCTAGGGTGGCATATACATTAGGGTTGCAACTGCCATAACTAGAAAGAAAAAAATCATCAGTTTCAGTTTTGTTGTATCTCAATATTAATTCAAAGTTAAAACAAAGTTTTCTAATGAAAGTAAACAGCGAAGTTGAAACTTCGCTCAAAAAGGAAAAAAATTACTACTCCCCAGTTTACGCATCATATTTTAGAAAACAGTTTCAAACAAACTGATTCTTGATTTTAGGAGCATTAAATTCCTTAAGTAGCATGCAAAAAATTAAAATAAATAATAGTTGATTAACAAAGCTGTCAATAGTCTTTTACCGGCTATGTCATTGTTAAATTTTACTATTAATATAAATTCTATAAGAAACTCAAGCATCATAGTTTTCAGTAATACACTAGTTCTTTAGAATTCTCTAAGAATGAGAAAATAACAAAGGCTTGAAACAGCTTATTTGAAACAGCTTTTCAAAAATATTTTGCATGAACTCCAAAGCTGCATTTTTTTCTTATTTTGATTCAACTTCGCTCTTTACTTTTATCAGAAAATCTTCTTTTTTTAACACTGATTTCTATTTATTTTTTAGCTTTTAAGAATACACACAATAAACCTTATAAAATGATCTTTGTTCAGCTTAGGCGAAAAGACTAAAGAAGTCTGAATGAGTTTCTGTTAAAATGGGTCAAAAATAAAAGGATCTAATAAACATTCGAAAAGACCTTCGCCCATCTTAGGTGAAAAAGCTTAAGAAATCCACATAAGTGTTTGTTGAAATAGGGCATTAAATGTGGGTTTTATTTCCCACACCTGTGAAATTTTTCCTTAAGTAAATTGGCTAAAACTGTGTATCAATGTGTTCAAAAGTCCGAAAAGTTAGATAAGAAAATGATAAAGGAAGGTATTTCTGGGAAAAACAATTTGCTTCTTCTAGAGGTCGTAAAAAGTACGTCTCCATAATTTATCTGTAGAATAGCGAGGCATCTTGAAAATGTGGTTATTAAAAGGAAATCTTAGTTTATTCATTAAATGAAGTGTTTCATTTCAGTAATTAATTTATGTGTTATCTATTTAATATGAATTAGTAGGAGTTGAGGTCGCTGATCTTAGTTTACTCATTTAATGAAGCATTTCATTTATGTGATTCGTTTACGTGTTTTTACGTGAGGAATTTTGAAGAGTAGAGATTCACTGGTGTACATTTATGTTATTTTTGCTTTTTTGTATTTATGGCCTTTTTTGGCTTTGAATGCATTTATCTTACAGATCGTCAATTAATACAATATCAATCGCTATAAAGCATTGCATAGTTGCAATCGAGCTATTAAGGTGGAAGCAAGTGAATTCGGAAGGGGAAGGGGGCTATCTAAGACCCCAATCATGCGTTTTTTCTTGCCTGGGTTTTCAGTTATTCTATGCGAGATGGTTCAGACGAATTATAAGACCTTTTACAAGACTGTGTATTTATCCTCTTACCTCAACTCATCTGCAAGAATGTATACATAATATGGTAAATCAGGATGAAACATTCAGTAAGGATATTGAGGGTGTGAAAGCTCCCCTCTTGTTGCCAAAAAAATGGATTATTTAAAAAAATCTATTTATTTTCAAAAGCAAATATACCAATACCTTTTCTTGAAGCAGTGTTGTGCAAAATTCAAGCTTTAATGAAAATATTGAGGATCTAACCCTTGGTATTGTACTGAAAACAAACAGAAATCAAATATAGAAAATGAATATTTTTTCAAATAAAATTAAGGGGCTACATTAAAACATTTCCAAGAGATGTTTGTCTTAACATAAGAGAGCCCCCTCCCCTAGCCTTCAGCTTTCCAGGATAACGCTTGACTTCATTTCTCAGTTGAAGTTAACTCATTATTTTCATATCAAATATTTCGTGGTAAAGAACTGTAAGTAAGGAGCGACCCGGCTTAATGGTAATCGAAACTCTAGAAAACGGAATTTTGATACCAATAGATACATCAAAGGAATCAAATTTTAATGCTGATTTTAAATATATAAGTTTCATCAATTTTATTCCTACCCATCAAAAGTAACGCGCGTGAGAAAATTTGGCTGATTTTCGAAAAAAGGGGAAAAACCCCCTAAAAGTGATAGAACCTTAATGAAAATCACACCATCATATTTAGCCTATCAAAGAACCCTACTGCAGAGGTTTCAAGCTCCTATCTACAAAAATGTGGAATTTTGCATTTTTTGCCGGAAGAAAGATCCCGGATGAGTGTTTATTTGTTTTTTTCCCAGGGGTGATTGTATCGACCCAGTGGTCCTAGAATATCGTAGGAGGGCTCATTGGAACGGAAATTAGAAGTTCTAGTGCTCTTTTTAAGTGACCAAAAAAATGGAGGACGACTAGCCCCCCTTCCACGCTAATTTTTTCCCAAAGTCACCCGATCAAAATTTTGAGATAGCCATTTTGTTCTGTATGGTCGAAAATATGATAAATATGTCTTTTAGGATGACTTAATTCCCCGAAGTCCCCGCAGGGAGGGCTGAAAGTTATGAACTTTACCCAATGTTAACATATAGTATTGGTTATTGGGAAGTATATAGACGTTTTCAGGTGGGATTTTTTCTGGTAGGAGGGGGGGGGTCGGGGGTAATTTGGGAGGATCTTTCAATGAAAGAAGTTTTCATGGGGGAAGGGACATTGCTATGAAGGGGGCGCCGGATTTCCCAGCACTATTTAAAAAAAAGATCAGAAATGAAATATAAAAAAAACGAATTTTTCAACTGAAGGTTAGGAGCACTATCAAAACTTAAAACGACAGAAAACATTACGCATATGATTGGGTTCACCCCCTAGTCAATACCTCGCTCTTTAAGCCAAAGATGTTTTAGTACTTTCATAAGAGCTATTTATTCTAATTAATGGCCTTTGTGATTAAAGGGTCATTTTTAAAGAATTGGAACAAAATTCGAACTTTAGCTTAAAGAGCAAGGTATTGACTAGGGGGCAAACCCTCTAATATACGTATTAAAAATATATAAATATAGAAGTTCGTTACGTAAGGTAGTTCTTAAGTTACGTATATTTATTACTAATAAGAAAGTTCGTAAATAAAATTAAACAAGTTTCGAGAAAGCCATTTAACCAAATAAAAGTAAAATTAATATTCATATTTTGTTTAATTATTCATGTACGGTGTGCCAAAATCAAAACCTGCATTAATTCAAAAACTTTCAAAAATTAAATTAAAAAAAAACAAGTTTTTTAACTGAACGTAAGGAACGACGTTAAAACGTAAAACGAACATAAAATACGCCTCGCTCTTTACGCTAAAGTTTGACTTTCTCACAACTCTATTTTTTTAAACAATAAAAAACTTTAGCGTAAAGAGCGAGGCGTTGAGGAGGGGACAGCCCCTTTCATATACGGAATAATTTCTGTACGTTTTAAGTTTTAACGCCGTTCCTTACTTTCAGTTAAAAAAACTTGTTTTTTTTTATTTAATTGACTTAAGAACAGAAGGACTGGTTAATGGGCATTTGTGTCGAGCAATTTGGTTTCAGCTAAATTTTTAATGAGTAAGTGAAACACTTCCAAATATTCACTTACAACATGTCTTACACTTAATACTCTCAGTAAAGCACTAAGGGACTTTAGAGTAAAGAGGGGGCGTTGAGGGGGGCCCCTTTTATAAGCAGGCAATTTCTCTTCGGGTTTGGGTTACTTTGTAATTTCGTTTAAAATATTAATTTAATAAACATAACGAATGAAAGCTTCAGTGAGATAGTATACTTTTCAGGTTTTACTATTGACAGCTTGTCTATTTCTCATGGATTTCGTCTTAGTAATTATTTGGTAATGCGGAGGACAATCGCGAGGAAAACGTTAAGTTTTGTGTAGTTGTTGTTTACAGACAAGGCATACCAAAGAAGTTTTTTCGCTTTTTTTGTCACACATGGGAGGCTGTATTGTATATGTCTATAATTTCAAGGTTTTAACTCAACTTTCTAAAATGACAGTACGAAAATATGGATACTCTTTCATAGTTTTATTTACCGAACTCCCCTGCCCCTTAAGCGAGAGTTTTGGTGACAGTTATTTCTCAAACTTATGAAACGAATCAATTTTTTTAGTGGACATTAAGAAATAGAACTTTTATCCATAGACCATTTCTTTTAAATATGAAAGACTTCAAAAAGTCAAGTATGTTGTATTCCTCGTGTTCTATCCTCTTGTATATAGAATGTTCATTAGTGTAGAACAAAAGGTGAAAAAATGAAGTCATTGGGCGTTTCTTTGTTCTTTGTTTTTCCTGTTTTAGTGACTGGAGATTCCGAATAAAAATGCCATTTCTTTTCTTATAATCAAGCTTCCTTTGTTCTACATTTCAGTGGATGTTTTGTGAAAAGGTTTTGTTAATTCTAATAGCCATTTGACTTGATTTTTTTTTTAATTGTTAAAACAGCAGAAGTACCCTTTTCAGGTTTTGTTTGTCTATTTTTTATGAATCTGTAGAAAGGATGCGTTTATTTTTACTATTAGATACTTCCCTCTCATAAACACCTGTATACAATATTTTTGAGGAGAACTGGGTATGACAAGATGATAATTTCAGGAGGAATGGATAAAGGTCCCTCGCAAAAATGTGATGATCAAGCCTATTGCCCAGCTTGATCATCCCACTTTACAAGCCTTGTGTGTGTGTTGTGTGTGTGTGTGTGTGTGTGTGTGTGTGTGTGTGTGTGTGTGTGTGTGTGTGTGTGTGTGTGTGTGTGTGTGTGTGTGTGTGTGTGTGTGTGTGTGTGTGTGTGTGTGTGTGTGTGTGTGTGTGTGTGTGTGTGTGTGTGTGTGTGTGTGTGTGTGTGTGTGTGTGTGTGTGTGTGTGTGTGTGTGTGTGTGTGTGTGTGTGTGTGTGTGTGTGTGTGTGTGTGTGTGTGTGTGTGTGTGTGTGTGTGTGTGTGTGTGTGTGTGTGTGTGTGTGTGTGTGTGTGTGTGTGTGTGTGTGTGTGTGTGTGTGTGTGTGTGTGTGTGTGTGTGTGTGTGTGTGTGTGTGTGTGTGTGTGTGTGTGTGTGTGTGTGTGTGTGTGTGTGTGTGTGTGTGTGTGTGTGTGTGTGTGTGTGTGTGTGTGTGTGTGTGTGTGTGTGTGTGTGTGTGTGTGTGTGTGTGTGTGTGTGTGTGTGTGTGTGTGTGTGTGTGTGTGTGTGTGTGTGTGTGTGTGTGTGTGTGTGTGTGTGTGTGTGTGTGTGTGTGTGTGTGTGTGTGTGTGTGTGTGTGTGTGTGTGTGTGTGTGTGTGTGTGTGTGTGTGTGTGTGTGTGTGTGTGTGTGTGTGTGTGTGTGTGTGTGTGTGTGTGTGTGTGTGTGTGTGTGTGTGTGTGTGTGTGTGTGTGTGTGTGTGTGTGTGTGTGTGTGTGTGTGTGTGTGTGTGTGTGTGTGTGTGTGTGTGTGTGTGTGTGTGTGTGTGTGTGTGTGTGTGTGTGTGTGTGTGTGTGTGTGTGTGTGTGTGTGTGTGTGTGTGTGTGTGTGTGTGTGTGTGTGTGTGTGTGTGTGTGTGTGTGTGTGTGTGTGTGTGTGTGTGTGTGTGTGTGTGTGTGTGTGTGTGTGTGTGTGTGTGTGTGTGTGTGTGTGTGTGTGTGTGTGTGTGTGTGTGTGTGTGTGTGTGTGTGTGTGTGTGTGTGTGTGTGTGTGTGTGTGTGTGTGTGTGTGTGTGTGTGTGTGTGTGTGTGTGTGTGTGTGTGTGTGTGTGTGTGTGTGTGTGTGTGTGTGTGTGTGTGTGTGTGTGTGTGTGTGTGTGTGTGTGTGTGTGTGTGTGTGTGTGTGTGTGTGTGTGTGTGTGTGTGTGTGTGTGTGTGTGTGTGTGTGTGTGTGTGTGTGTGTGTGTGTGTGTGTGTGTGTGTGTGTGTGTGTGTGTGTGTGTGTGTGTGTGTGTGTGTGTGTGTGTGTGTGTGTGTGTGTGTGTGTGTGTGTGTGTGTGTGTGTGTGTGTGTGTGTGTGTGTGTGTGTGTGTGTGTGTGTGTGTGTGTGTGTGTGTGTGTGTGTGTGTGTGTGTGTGTGTGTGTGTGTGTGTGTGTGTGTGTGTGTGTGTGTGTGTGTGTGTGTGTGTGTGTGTGTGTGTGTGTGTGTGTGTGTGTGTGTGTGTGTGTGTGTGTGTGTGTGTGTGTGTGTGTGTGTGTGTGTGTGTGTGTGTGTGTGTGTGTGTGTGTGTGTGTGTGTGTGTGTGTGTGTGTGTGTGTGTGTGTGTGTGTGTGTGTGTGTGTGTGTGTGTGTGTGTGTGTGTGTGTGTGTGTGTGTGTGTGTGTGTGTGTGTGTGTGTGTGTGTGTGTGTGTGTGTGTGTGTGTGTGTGTGTGTGTGTGTGTGTGTGTGTGTGTGTGTGTGTGTGTGTGTGTGTGTGTGTGTGTGTGTGTGTGTGTGTGTGTGTGTGTGTGTGTGTGTGTGTGTGTGTGTGTGTGTGTGTGTGTGTGTGTGTGTGTGTGTGTGTGTGTGTGTGTGTGTGTGTGTGTGTGTGTGTGTGTGTGTGTGTGTGTGTGTGTGTGTGTGTGTGTGTGTGTGTGTGTGTGTGTGTGTGTGTGTGTGTGTGTGTGTGTGTGTGTGTGTGTGTGTGTGTGTGTGTGTGTGTGTGTGTGTGTGTGTGTGTGTGTGTGTGTGTGTGTGTGTGTGTGTGTGTGTGTGTGTGTGTGTGTGTGTGTGTGTGTGTGTGTGTGTGTGTGTGTGTGTGTGTGTGTGTGTGTGTGTGTGTGTGTGTGTGTGTGTGTGTGTGTGTGTGTGTGTGTGTGTGTGTGTGTGTGTGTGTGTGTGTGTGTGTGTGTGTGTGTGTGTGTGTGTGTGTGTCCCTTAAAAAAAATAACGATTCCTCCTACTTTACGACTAAAAACTCTTATATGATTTGTTCAAACACTCTTATATGAAAACGAATACGACATACATAGTGTCTAATCTTTTGTTGCTGAACATCTATCAGGTCATAGGGAGATATTGACCCTTACTCTGACGTCGAATATTTTTAAAGCACTTTTGGAAAAAAACAAATTGACTATTAGTTAAGTGCTCTTAGAAGAAGAACAATGATCATGTAGTAATCATTGTTTTAAATCTTTTATAGCAACAAGCTAAGGGGACTTAATTTTCCTGTTACCTACTTCAGTTACATACAAGATGTTCTTCGAAATTTTTATTTATTGAAAATCTGGATGGTAAAATCAAAACCTTAGGAGTATCTACGCCCCTTATCATCATGTTAAGAATTTTATTAAGAGTCAAGTAGGCTTTTCTTCCATAAGCAGGCTACAGCTATTACGCCAATATTCTGAGTCCAGTCCCTTTCTCATTACAATGGATAAATTTTCAATAAGTGCCTGTCCAGTCCGTCTCTTTCTCTGTAAGCTGAATCGGAATCGTAATCATAATCGTAATAACCCTAAATCATAATTGTAAATAATTACAACCACGGAATACATTGTCTTCGAGAATCACACTGAATGAAAAAGGATTAAAATGAATTTGAAAACCGAGTGCCCTAAAAAAAAAAAAAAAAAAAAAAAAATACAATAAAACGAATCTGTAACCTATTGCCAACTGGCCATTTTTTCATCTTTTGCTGTGTAATTTATTTTCTAGCCATTGCAATAAGTTTCATTCGAAGAATATTACTTTTTCTCGGTCATCAGACAATGTTTTTTCTTTTTTTGCTTTCATCTCATCAAACAGCTCGTGGTATTGATAACAATAGATACATAACAAGAATCAGATTTAGATGCTTATTCAAAATCTAGTTTAGTCTGTTCAAAAATTATCAAGTTTAATGTTACCCATCGAAAGTTACGAGCCTGAAAAAAATTGCGGAATTTTTGAAAAAGGGGGGAAACACCCCCAAAACGTCAAACACATTAAAACATAGTAAAACATTTCACACAAAAACATTAAATATTGCTTTTTGCTTTCAGTTGAAAAAAGTTGTTATTTCATTTAATGAACATAAAAAACTACATTATTTTGAAGTATCTATTGTTATTAATCTTTAATTTTTATTTTAGAGTTTCGGTTACTATTAGGCCGAGTCACTGCTTACATACAGTTCCTTAGAAAAATTGTTCGATACACTCACAGAATATTATTATTAAATAAACAATTGCAATCTGACCAGTTTCTTCCGTGTAATTTATTTTCCAGCCATCACGACTTTATTTTTTTTTTTTTTTTATTTATTTCATTAATAGTCACGATTATAACACTCCACAATTTAGAACTACTGCACTAATGAAAAAAAAAGTTTTTGCTGGCGCGCAGTAAACAGGCTCGCCATTTAAAAAACACACGAACAAACAGCACCTAAATAAACTAAAAATGGGGGGGGGGGGAAAAGAACTTCACTGATTTTAGACATAGGTGCCATAATGACAAAGTATCGTTGTTTTTTTACTATTGCAAAAAAATGTTTATCAAGTGGCCATTTCTTTAAATTAAATTAAAAAAAACAAGTTTTTTTAACTGAAAGTAAGGAACGGCGTTAAAACTTAAAACGTACAGAAATTATTTCGTATATGAAAGGGTGCTGTCCCCTCCTCAACGCCTCGCTCTTTACGCGAAAGTTTTTGTATTGTTTAACAAAAATAAGAGTTGTGCGAAAGTCAAACTTTAGCGTAAAGAGCGAGGCGTTGAGGAGGGGACAGCCCCCTTCATATACGGAATAATTTCTGTTCGTTTTAAGTTTTAACGTCGTTCCTTACTTTCAGTTAAAAAAACTTGTTTTTTTATTTAATTTTTGAACGTTTTTGAATTAATACAGGTTTTGATTTTGGCTCACCGTACATGAATAATTAAAAAAAAATTTGCATATTATATTTGTTAAATGGCTTTCTCGAAACTTGTTTAATTTTATTTACGAACGTTTTTATTAGTAATAAATATACGTAACTTAGAATTAACTTACGTAACGAACTTCTATATTCATAAATTTTTAACACGTATATTAGGGGTTTCGCCCCCTAGTCAATACCCTGCTCTTTAAACTATAGTTCGAATATTTTTTCCAGTTCTTTAAAAATGACCTCTTAATCACAATCAGTTGATCAGTTGAAAAACTTGTTTTTTTTTATTTAATTCCTGATCTTTTTCTTTAATAATGCTGGGAAATCCGGCGCCCCCTTCATAGCACTGGCCCTTCCCCCGGGAACGCTGCCGTCATGGGCGGATCCTTCCATATAGCCCCCGACCCGCGCCGTCCCCCACCAACCAGAAAAAAATCACCTCAGAAAAAGTCTGTATACTTCCCAATAACCAATACTATATGTTAACATTGAGTAAAGTTCATAACTTTCAGCCCTCCCCCTGGGGACTTTGGGGGATCAAGTCATCCTAAAAGACATTTTTATCATATTTTCGACCATGCTGAACAAAATGGCTATCTCAAAATTTTGATCGGGTGACTTTGGGAAAAAAATGAGCGTGGGAGGGGGCCTAGTTGCCCTCCATTTTTTTGGTCACTTAAAAAGGGCACTAGAACTTTTAATTTCCGTTCCAATGTGCCCTCCCACGATATTATAGGACCACTGGGTCTATACGATCACCCCTGGGTAAAAAAAAAAAAAAAAAAAAAAAAAACAAATAAACACGCATCCGTGATCTTTCTTCTGGCAAAAAATGGAAAATTCCACATTTTTATAGATAGGAGCTTGAAACCTCTAAAGTAGGGTTCTCTGATACGCTGAATATGATGGTGTGATTTTCATTAATTTTCTATAGCTTTTAGGGGGTCTTTCCCCCTTTTTTCGAAAATCAACCAAATTTTCTCAGGCACGTAACTTTTGATGTGTAAGATTAAACTTAATGAAACTTATATATTTGAAATCAGAATTAAAATTTGATTCTTTTGATGTATCTATTGGTATCAAAATCCCGTTTTTTTAGAGTTTCGGTTATCATTGAGCCGGGTCGCTCCTTACTTACAGTTCGTTACCACGAACTGTTTGATTCGTTACCACGAACTGTTTGACTAGTCTTTGAGTCTTTGTTGCAACCTGCTATGGATTCAACCATCACTGGAAGTCATTTTTACCGTTGAAAAAAAGTTCATTATTAATTACACAGTATTACAATGATGGCACTTATTGAGGTGAAATTCGTAAGTTACATCAGCAACAAAATTCCCAGAAAGCCATTTAGCCAAAACAAGCAAAATTAATATGTCAATTTCATTCTAATTATTCATTTACGGTGAGCCAAAATCAAAGCTGCATTAATTCGAAAACGTTCAGAAATTATATTAAAAAAAACAAGTTTTTTTAAGTGTAAATAAGAAGCGAAATTAAAACTTAAAGCGAACAGAAATTGTTCCGTTTATGAAAGGGGCCGTCCCCTCCTCAAAGCCTCGCTCTTTACACTAAAGTTTTAATCTGTCACACAACTTTATTTTTTAAAACAATAAAAAAATTTATCGTAAAGAGCGAGGTATTTAGGAGGGGACAGCCCCTTTCATATACGAAATAATTTCTGTTCGTTTTAAGTTTTAATGTCGCTCTTTTATTTTCACTTAAAAAAACTTGTTTTTTTTAATAAATTTCTGAACGTTTTTGAATTAATGCAGCTTTGACTTTGGCTCACCGTAAATGAATAATTAGAATGAAATTTGCATATTAATTTTTCTTGTTTTGGCTAAATGGCTTTCTTTTGATTTTGTTCTGACGTAACTTACGAATTAACTTAAGTAACGAACTTCTATATTTGTACGTTTTTATTACGTAAATTAGGGAGTTTACACCTAGTCAATACCTCGCTCTTTACGCTAAAGTTCGAATTTTGTTTGAATCACAGACCCCTGAATCACCAAGTCCGGTTAATTAAAATAGATAGCTCTTTTGAAAGTACTAAAACAAACTTTAGCATAAAGGGCGAGGTATTGACTTGGGGGCGAACCCCCTCATATACGTAATAATTTCTGATTGTTTAAGTTTTAATGTTGCTCCTTATTTTCAGTTGAAAAAACTTGTTTTTTTTATATAATTACTCAAAGAAAAGGTGCATTTCGTTAAAGGTCCTTCAAATATATCTCTTATAAAAATTAAATTCTTTTGATGTACCTATTGGTATCAAAATTTTGTTTTTTGGAGTTTTGGTTACTATTGAGCCGGGTCGCTCCATACTTACAATTTGCTTCTGGCAGACTAACACATACAGAAATAGCATGATGACCTGAAAACAGCTACTAACTTGACTTATGTAGCAAAATTATTACAACTTCTCGTACAGGAGGAACCAAATCAAACTTGCAAAATTGAATATAAAGTTGATTATAAAGTTGAAAGGACGAAAAAAGTTGATTCTAGAATGTCTAGACATAAGACATTCATGCTGTTTTGTAAATCGGAGGTATTATTTTCTTTAAATGTCATATTTCTTAGGTGCCGACAAGTATGGTTTCGAGCTCAGTATAGAAGTATATTATAGCATGGTAATACTCACATTTTAATACGGTCTGCTCAAACTTTAACTTCAGTAAACTTTAACTCCATACTTACCATTAGCAATACTGTTTTTCAAGTTAATAAACTGGCTCCCTCCTGTGATGCCCCTAACTTCGCTAAATTGTGGTGTAATTTTGTTATATACTTGTTTATCCCTTTATTTTTCTATGTTTAATATTTGTACTGTGTTTTTATAATGTTTTTGATTAATAGCTTTTTAGTGAGACGGTTGTTATTATCATTATTAGTCTGAATTGTTCATACTTGGATGATTTAACTTTTGTAGTCGTTGTTCAAATTACTTTTTAATTCCAAAATAGGCGATTTCCCCGTTAAATACAAAATACTTTACTCTATAAGTTTAAATCAAACAGTTCGTGGGGACAAACTGTAGGCAAGGAGTGACCCGGCTCAATAGTAACCGAAACTCTGAAAAACGAAATTTTGGTATTAATAGATATATCAAAAGAATAAGATTTTTATGTTGATTTCAAATATATAATTTTCATTCTGTTAAGTCTTACACATCAAAGGCTACGAGCCTGACTAAACTTGTCTTATTTCAAAAAAAGGATACACCCCCTAAAAGTCATAGAACCTTAATGAAAATGACACCATCAGATTCAGCGTATCAGAGAGCCTTATTGTAGAGGTTTCAAGCTTCTATCTGCAAAAATATGGAATTTTGTATTTTTTGCCAGAAGATACATCACGGATGCTTGTTTATTTTTTTATTGTTTTTTTTCCAGGGGTGATCGTATTGACCCAACGGTCCTAAAATATTGTGAGAGGGCTCATTTAAAAGTTCTAGTGCCCTTTTTAAGTGACCAAAAACATTGGAGGACAACTAGGTCCCTCCCCACCCGTCTTTTCTCCAAAATCGTCAGATTAAAGTCTTGAGATAGCCATTTTGTTCATCAAAGTCGAAAAGCCCAATTACTATGCCTTTGGATATAACATTAACCCCCCCCCCCCCGACAGCATAGGGGAAAGGTCTTTAAGTTATAAAAATGTCTCATTGTTTACGCATAGTATTTGTTATTGGGAAGCATGCATACATTAGGATGTAAAAAGGAATTTTCTGCCCTTTTTTTCACGGGGGAACTTTCCAAGGGGAGGGAAGTATCCAAGGAGTGAACTAGTCAAAGGAAATTATAAACTGAGGGAATTTACTCGAATTCCTATACAAAATTATTTTTATATTTCTTGCTTTCTCTTTTCTGTCTCAATTTGACGCGTGGAAGTGTTAAGGGTAACTGCCTGGATAAATTTTCACTGGGAATGAGTTTCCAGGAGGATATATCTGTGGGGAAGATATTTCTCCTTGGAGATGGGGTCAGATTTCCTGGGACTATTTAAAAAATGATCAGGAATTAAATAAAAAAACAAGTTTTTTCAATTAAAAGTAAGGAGCAATATTAAAACTTTAAACGAACAGAAATTATTATGTATACGAAGGGGGTTGCCTCCTCCTCAACACATCGTTCTTTGCGCTAAATTTTAAATTTTTGATCCATTCTTTAAGAACGACTTCTGAAACACTATGTTCGTTTAATTGGAACAATAAGAAGCTTTTTTTCAAAAGTACTAAGAAACTTTAGTCTTACTTTTAGTTGAAAAAACTTGTTTTTTTTCATTTCATTTCGCCTAGGAACAGAGTTGCGTTTGAAGCTAGATAGCATCATGAGTCACTAACGAGATTACTTTCTCAACCTTTTGTGTTATCTTGTCACAGTTTGGTTTCTGGCTGCAATCGATTCGATTCGTGAAAAAAAAGTAAGGGTTGGCGTGATCAAGGGCGCCAGCAGACAATTTTCCTGGAAAATATTTCAGGATTTTTTTTCGCGGGAATAAGTTTATTTTTAAATGCTTTAAATAATTATTTTTAAAGAAAAAAAACTCTCAAATATTAAGAGCAATTAAATCGCATGCCAAGTGAAACAAAATATAGTAAATTTTAAACCGCAAGGATTCCTGGCAAAGGGATCAATTTGTTTAATCAATAATATATTTAATTATTCTGCATTTAGTCTTAAAAGAAAATCAAACTCAAACCAAAATTGCAGAAAAATTGCTTCCATAGATTACAACAGAGGTAGACTTGTCTTTATGGCGTTTCCCATGCCTTAGAACAGTTTACAGAAGGAGTAGAGATACTCAAAAGTCGAGGGGCTAATAACTGACCGTCGCAGGTGTCCCTTCCTCCGTGCTTCCGGCATGCCTCCGTGCCTCCGGCCTGCCTCCGTGCCTCCGAGACACCCGGCCTCGTTGCTTGTTCAAAAATTAGGGATTTTTTTTAGACTTAACAGGGAATTCGCACCAGAAGCTGGCAACACTGATTCTCGCCGTTGTTTGAAATTATTCTGATGTAATTTTGCTGATATGGAGGGCCCAGATCAAGAGGAACCAATTTTTAGGTAAGCCAAGCATCGGTATAGAGTTAGGGCAAGTGATATTTTTTTTGTGTGGGGTTGGGGGGTCCAGCCTGCGGTTCAGCCAAAGCTTTACTAGAAAACAGTCTTTCGGAGCCTCCTGTAAGGCTTGAGACGGCTAGCGATATTTGCAGGTCTGCTGCCCTGCCGGTAGCTCACAATGCCTATGTCACTGTGGCTAAAATTCCTGGTGGGAAGTCGTTTGTTTTGTCTCTTCCTGCTACCGACAATCAGTTCACGGGGCCGCAAATATCCAGTCGATGGAGAACAATGAATGAACTTTTAGGAAAAGAAGGTATGTTATGATTTTTCTTGCTCACTGTTTTTTAAGGGCTATCCCTCTGATCCTTACATTAGCTCGAGACTATTCTTTCTCTCCAATATGCCCCGGGTTCGTTGTATCAGGTACGAAGAGGTTTACCGATCAAGGGCCTAAACAATCCTGACCATCCGTGACTCAGAGTATCCGCCGAAGGTTTCGAATAGCCTGTCTAGCGTAGGGTAAACTAGGATGCTTACAATTTGGCGAAGGTTCTATCGAGTCTGTGAACGAGGAACGAGGAAAATCTAGGTGGTACTATATTTAGCAAACGTTTACAATTGGCTTCCGAATATGATTTCACATACTCAAAATAAAAAGCTTCAATAATACAATAATAAAAAGATCCAAATAAGCTTCGAAGAGTTTTTTTACGGTCGAAGTTTTGGTCAAGTAAGCAGAATGGTTGCCTTTTTGTCTTTTATATATCGATTACTATGATTCAATGCTTTTTCGCACCTGTTAAATTAAATCGCACCGATTCAATATAACCGGAAGCAGTTGGAATACTACGCCTATTTAAAACTAGGCCACTCTCTCTCTCTCTCTCTCATCTCTCTCTCTCTCTCTCTCTCTCTCTCTCTCTCTCTCTCTCTCTCTCTCTCTCTCTCTCTCTCTCTCTCTCTCTCTCTCTCTCTCTCTCTCTCTCTATCTCTCGTGCTCAGAACCCGAATAATTATTCGCTTAAAGGACAGCTGAACGTGAAAAAAGCGTCAGTAGCACCATTTCCGAGTAAAAATATCAATTCATATCCACCAAGCCTTTTTTTAACACGTTTAGGGATTTTCAAGATTTTGAGGCCAGACGTCATAATTCCTACACAGTGCGATCCGAGACCACGGCCGCAAAAAATTTTAAAATCGTTAATGTGACTTTTTACCGTGGTTGATTTAAAATGAAGGAAGAAAGCAGAAAATGCAGTCTCTCTGCCTGCATTCCCTTATAGCTCTTCGTTAGCTTCTTCTGTAGCCTTTCATCGGCAACTGAGGAAAAATCAGCCAAAGATTATTTCTTGAAAGATTATTTCTTGAAAATTATTTCTTGATTATTTCTCTGGAAGCCCACGGACCAAATAGTAAATTCGTAAATAACAAACTTTTGAAAAACGCTACGAATTTCGGGTTTTGATGGGAAATAGTGTTTTCTAGGGTCCCATAGAGCATTATATGTATCTTTTTTACGTTCCTATGTCCTTTAAGCTTTTATAGTTTCCTATCGAGCCACAATTTTGGGCTCTTGCATCATTCCCACGTCAATTTAACTGCGGCGCTCGGTTAACCAAATATCCTTGAAAACCTCTAATTTTGCTTAGATTTAAATGTGTTTATTTCAGACTTCGATCATTTATTAATGTTCGCTTATTTTAAATTTACACAATTTATTGATTAGTATATTCCTTATTATAGGTATCTCAGTTATCGGATTTGCTAGCGACGGAGATTCAAGGTGCTTATATGCAATGAAGACGCGGTCGTCCATGAGCAAGTGTGATGGAACAGATTTTGGAGTTGCGTTGAATCCGCTTGACACAGAGTGTTCTCCTGACTTCCAGGACGTGGTCCATATTATGTGCAAGTTCAGAGCGTGCCTTGCTCGTCCCAGTGTTATGTTACAAATTGGACCTTATACTATATCCGTATCTGACGTTAAGAAAGCTGTCCAGGGACAGCCAAGGGACTCGCATTTCTTAAACCCCAGCGACCTAAACAGTGACGACATAATGCATTGCGATGCATGTGTAAGACTCTCACATGAGAGGATTCAGTCTTTACTGAAACAGCGTGTTCCTGGAAGCGAAGGAACACAGTTTTATCTTTGGCTTATGGAAAGCGTACGGCGCATTTTTTACGACGGCAAACTTTCTCCTCTTGAGAGGTTATCTTTACTTGGTCGTGTTGTTTACTGCGTTCGACATTGGAGATCCTGGGTCCTAAAAAGTGGACATTATGCTTTGAACGAGAATTTTATTACCACAAACCTTTACCATTGCCTAGAGATAAATATGCATTCCCTAGTGCTTCTCATTCGTCGATTCAAACGGCTTGGGCTAAAACGTCTTTTCAAACTCTCCGACATGAATAGCCAACCGTGTGAAGATTTTTTTAGGAAGATGCGGTCTCAAACCAGCACTTTCAGTACTGTAATAAACTTTTCGTTCCTCCAACTTCTACATCGAATTCGTCGATATGAAAGTATAACGGATTTTGAAGCTTAATATTCTAATGAACAGTTGTCCTTGCCCAAGGCCAAGCGAGTTAGATCCATTGGTGTTGTGTCTGTCAGTTCCGATTTTTCTTTGCCCGGGGACGATGAAATCAAGCTCAAGCTAGGGCAAGCACGTATTGAAAGTCAGCAAATAATGAAAGCCTTGATATCCGACGACGTACTTTCTGCTTTCGGGCACTAAGTACCGAATGTTCGTCTTTCTGTACCTCACGACAGTGACTCAGACGATGACTCAGAGGAAAAATACTCTGTCCGATAAGTAGGAAAAAGCTTCCGCGACTGACACTGAATCGGGCTCGGAAAGTGACGGCATCTTTGAAGATTTGCCAGTGATTGCTCACTGTGTGAAACACCAAGTTGAGAAAAATTGGGTTAGTGAGCCTGTGACGAATATAAAGAAGTCGAGAGTTTGTCCCTTCAAAACCTTTGGCGGGTCCATGACACCAATGAAAATATTAAAGCTGCTTTCACTTCTGAGCAAAAGTTCTGAAAAGCTAAGTAGTGAGTGAATAAAACGAGTGAGGGTCTACGACCAATCAATAGAGCTACATGAGCCATCATAAACCAATGCAGAGGTCAGTGTGAAATCAGAATTGCGTATCGGTGAATGGTGCGTTTACAGACCGGTTGGCAGGGGAAAGAGAGCATTAGTTGGGAGGGTCATACAATTTGGCTACTTGTCTGGGCGAAGATGCCACTCTGTTGACACTCAGAACATGGCGATGCCGTTCCCTGACGACATAGGAATTCTGTGCCAGTGGTTCCGGCTGAATGCTGATCTCATATTAACTGCCGCATCGGTAGACCAGGGTTACTGTGACTCCAGCATGTATATCATGCATTCAGCAGAACCCGTTTCTATGGAAATCGGCACCAACATTGTCTTTGGCTTTGACTCAGACGTCTTCACAAAGCTGAATTCATTTGTCCAGAAGAAAGGTTTCCACTTTTTTGATGTCTCTTCAGCATCGCAATCATCATGTTAAAAATGGCACCTAAACCCAAACTGACCTCAAGACGATAACCACCACCATCGCCATGTTTTGTGGGTCAACAGAAGGAATTTTGGTTAACATTTTTCAGAGGTAGTTGTTATTTTTTTTCCCTCCCCTCCTCCACTCCACTCGGTGATATTTTAATACAGAAACATATAAATATTAAATATTTATACATTATAATATCTCCTAAACTTCAAAAAAAAAAAAATTATTATGTAGCAGTCAATTTATTAGTGGACATGAAGGCACACGACCTTTTAAACTTTTTCTTGCACAATCTCTCTCGCCCCCCCCCCGTTCCAGGGTGTCCGTCCCCCTATAGGAGCCGCTTTTCCGGTGGCATTTTTACTTCAATTCCTTAAAATTCATATCCTTCAATTTTCACTAATACGAATTCGAATTTTAAAGGTGGTCTTCCAAAAGGCTTACTCGGGCTTACTGTTACAACTTTAAAATTTTTTAACACAAAAAAACTATTTGCTCTCCCGTAGACTGGGTGTCCTCCGTCCACAAAAAAACCATTCTTGCGGTGGCACTTTTTTCTTCTTTTTTTTCTTTTTTTTCGCTGAAACTTCGCTAAAAATTCATGTAACTGGAAAGAATCTTAGACCATGTCTCCTACGGACGAGGAGGCCACCCACGGCGGGGCTGGTCCTTCCAGCTCAAGTGCGTGTACCCCTCGTCCCCCATTCGCTTGAGTTTTTGATATAATTTTATGAGTTTCGAATGCATTCCGAGATCTAGGGCAGCGGAAGCAATGATTACCATCGGAAAACTTGTTATGCTCAGTAGAGCTCAGTTCCAGTGTCTTTTTAGTTCGGTGTTTTGCAGATGAAACTTCGCTAAAAATTGATGTAACTGAACAGAATCTTAAACCATGTCTCCTACGGACGAGGAGGCCACCCACGGCGGGGCTGGTCCTTCCAGCTCAAGTGCGTGTGCCTCTCGTCCCCCATTCGCTTCAGTTTTGATATAATTTTTAAGAGTCTCGATTGCATTCCGAGATCTAGGTGTGAATCATTGTCTATCATGAAATACCGTATTGTAATTATTTACTTCTCTATTAAACCTTATGCACTTGTCTATCATCTATCAATGTAATATTTACGGAACTGTATTATTATCAATCACCTAAAATCCTTGGTACGGTCCCATCGAATCACAACCAATCGATTTCTTTCTTATTTTAAGTTGTATAGCTGTAGTGTAGTGTTTGTTTACCACCTTGCCATGGGGAACTCCTTAAATTAAATTATAAATCTCAAGAAATGTATCCACAATTTATGCTTTATATCTTTAAGACTTCATGTTTTACCTTAGTTTTACCGCAGGCATGGGACCTCACCTGAAACCTTTTGGACAAGTGTTTTCTTGTGAAATACCGTATTGTAATTATTTATTTCTCTATTAAACCTTATGCACTTGTCTATCATATATCATTGTGAATCAATAGATTTATTATACGGCTGGGCACATTTGCAGTCTTTCTCTTTTCAATTCCTTCGTATTAGCTTTCTCTTTCTTTCTTGACTATCAGTGAGAGTACTTGTGACAGTAGTCTTTATTCGCATGAGTCGAGGTTGACCTGTCTCCAGTTATTCAAATCTTCTAAACTACCTTTTTTGGGACCTTGAGGTAGTTCTGTTATAAAAATGTATATACCAAGTTTTGTATTTTTAAGCTGATTGTAGCGAAAACTAAAACCTACCGGATTAGAAGTTCATCACAGTATATCGGTTCTTGGGTGTTCACAGTTCATGGTTCTCTCTGTGGTAATACGTGCTAACAAATACATGCCAAACTTGATCCCCAAATATCAAGTTTTGGTGTTTAGGTGAATCTTTTGAATCCGTCTCAAATGATAGCTCCGTGCCTCCGGTTGTGCCTCCGTGCATCCGGCGTGCCTCCGTGCCTCATGCCTCCAGGTGTCCCTCAAAATGCCCAGTTGTTACCCCTCGTCAAAAGTCATCCTGCCTTCCTAGATACCACGTTTCGATTTTATAACAGGACAATTCTCCTCCACGATCTTAAATCCTTTATATATTCAGACATTACAAAAAATAAAATAGCGAAAGAAAAAAAAAATTTAAACTTACTATCCAGCTGTCAAATTGACCCTTTTTCTTTTTATTGTCCTATTCAACTAAATAAAATGAACAGGTTCAAAAAAAATTTCGTCACAAGAGAATCTTATGAAATAGTTTGTCATGATAAAAAACTGGAAGTAAAAAGTGACTTGGACTAACATTCACCAAAACTAAAAATAAGAATTCTCATGACCATTTCTACACCGGCAGTATTGGCTTTTTATATTGATTCTAAATATAGAAAATTCTTTCAGTTGATTGTTATCCACCTAAAACCAAAAATATGAGAAAATTTGCCTGATTTCTTAAAAAAAAAACCTCCCTCCCCCCAAAAAAAGCAGGCCATCTTAATGAAAATCTCTTTATTAGATACATCATATCAGAGAACCCTACCGAAGAGGTTTCAAGCTCCAATCTTTAAAATGTGGATTTTCACATATTTTCTTAAAAGAAACATCGTCGATACATGTTTATTTGTTTTTCCCAGGGGCGATTCTATCAAACCGAAGGTCCGAGATAATTGGGAGGGAGCTCATTCTCTTGCTGCAATGCAAGCAAGAGTTGACGGCATATTTCTGCTGAAATTGCCCCTTATTAAGCTGTTTTCCTTCTGTTTTCTTTAATTATACGAACTTTCTTGCGTACTACTAACTGCACTAATTACTAATAAGCAAATACATTTTAAGGACCACCGTAAAAATCTGATTCTTTAATTGAATTTTATCAATAGTTAGGCTCTTACAATTTCGTTATAGGGTCAAAATCTATTGGCAGACAGTCAACAGTGGGGCAATACACATTTTTTCCGTGTTCGTTTTTTTTTTTTTTTTGGTTTCCTTATAATTACTTTATAATCCCAAATTTCCAGGGAGGCCATGCCCCCCTGCCCCTCCCCTTCTGGGGCCCATGGGTGTGATAGGATAATCCAATAACGATAGAAAGCTTGTTAAATGGGATTTAGTGAGGTGGTACTGGGGCCACTCAAGGGCCAGAGATAGCCCCAGTGCGTTGCTTTTGGGGATGGAGCCCTGAAAATATGCTTCAAAGAGGTTAAGAAGCACAGCAACAAACAGTAGCCTAAATTATAAATTTGAAATCGTACCGTCAGACACAGCATAAGACTTCGAACCTTTAGTACTTATTCTTCACTAATCTACATACTTGGCTAACAAGTTGAATAAAAGTCGAGCCACACAACAGGAATAAAGCATATTTTCATCTAGTTAAAACGATTTATAACTTGTCTTATAAATTTTGTTGCCACATTCCCAAAATTTAGGTACCATGTTGCTTACGTTTAGACTTGTGATCAAAGAATAAATTGATAAATAAAAGTTACTTTTATACAATCGCATACCCAGGCACATATTTTGACAAGCGAATTACAATTTTATCATTTTGTGTGGATTCATCTCGGACGTTTTCAAAAATCTCTGGATCAACCATGGGCTGCACTCGTTTATAGATTTTTGAAAAATAGTTGCTTTGAGAGCAATATCTGTGGCTTCAAGACACTGTTTACCCAGTCAGAATATGAATCATATTACTAGTGCTTTTTATGGTCACTCATTTGGAGCATTATTAAAAAACACTGAATCAACCATAGGTCATATCAATTTTATGGATGTTTGTGATAATTAATTAGAAAAAACTTTCCTATAAAAAGTTTTTCAAAGAAAAGGAAAGAGCTATATTAAACTTGAGACCAGCAGAAATAAATTATTATAATTATTCAAACTCAAAATGGCCAGAAAACACTATTAAAGAATAAATGAAACCCAAAACGAACTGAAATAAACAATTATAGCAAACAAACATAAAAAAGTACTAATGAAAATGAATAAATAAATCTTAAGACGAGTAAAACTTAAATTGGATATGCAAATCAAGCTTAAAATGAACAAATGTCTTCACAAACAAGCTACTGTTCCATTTTAAGTCCGTAAGTACAAAAGAAAATATTTGAAATGTAATTCATTTTCAGCAAAGCGCAAATGACGCAGTGAAAAAAAATACTTTTGACAAATAATTAAATTTTTGAAAACAGTGAATAAAAATACAAATAAAAATACTTTTCTTTAAAAAAGTATTTTTTCGAAAATTTTTTGAATTAATTTCTGTTTGTATGTCATTACCGAACTTTCAAGTTTTCTCAACATTCCTCATTTCAACATCAAAACTTTTTTTCCTCATCAAAGTTTCATCAAAGCATCAAAACATCAAAGTGATTTTTTTCACCATTAAAGGTTCAAAATTCAATATTCTCCTCAACATTCCTTGAACGTAATCATAAATCGACGAAGTAGCAGTTGCCAGAAGTCACAGTCGAAGTTGCAAGTTGTCGCATTTGGAAGTAGTCACAGTTGAAGTCACACCCAGTCTCATTTGAAGCCGCAGTAGGATCAGTTGAAGTAGTTGACCTGCAAGTTTCAAGTTAATACAATTTCAGGCTCCTAATATACTGTAGATAGGCTTTTTTGATAGCTTGGATACATGTAGTTCTTTTGATTTAGCTCAAAATACCACTCAACATTCATATCCTTTTGCCCTTTTGGACACACCCAGGATCAAACATTCCCCCCTGGCCTAAGGATAAATCCTGCATGTACAAAATGGAAAAATTGCATAATTTACATTCATTGGCCTGGGGAATGCGGGGGCATGGCATCTTCAGAGGCTTAGCTATCAGACATTGTAACTGTTTCGAATAAAATGGCTTTGCAATATCTCTATCACTGTTAAATAAAGAGCCTAAAAAGACAAGAGTGGAGATGGGTGGCTGCCCTTCATTCCGTTTTCAACCTGCCTCTCAACATGCCTTTAAAGTTTCAACTTAACACAATTATACATTCTTTAGATATTGCTGTTGTGTCTTTTTGAAAACATTTTTGCATATAGTGTGCTTAGATTTGGTTTGATATCCCCCTCACCATCTTCTAAAATTGTTACTTTAATATTCTTAGCCTTTTTGGAGACTCAATTTTAAACATGTCACCTTCTCCAAATACCAACCTTATTCATAAGCAATGGTCAACTTGTATAACTTACAAAATTTGCCCCAGGGGAGTGGGGTTTAGTTATCCCAGGAGGAATGGTTATTTGACTTTTCGACTATTTGGAACAAGATGGGTATTCCAAAATTTTGATCAAATATCTTTGGAGGGAGGACAGCTAAAAGGAGATTGAGATGGGGACTAATTACCCTCCGACAACTCTTTAACATATTCTCGGGATACTGCAGATATACCTTTGCGATAAACAGGATGCATATAATATCTTTAAATTTAAATTAACATGCCCCTCAACATTCCCCGAAGTTTTACCTTAATGCTCTTAGCCGTTTTGAACACACCTAGAATAAAAAATTCCTCCTTTTTCCTAATGATAAATCCTACATGTGAATTAATTTAAAAAAAACTTTTACCACAAAACAAATTTTTCAAAGAAAATTAAAGAGCTCCATTTAGCCAGGAATGAGCAGAAATAAAGTCAAATAATCTTTCAAGCGTAAAACTACCACAAATCACTATTAATAAATAAATTAAACTCAAAACGAACAAAAATTACAATAAATAGCCAAGTCAAAATCAAAAACGTGCAAAAATTAACATGAGTAGGGCTGATAACCCCTATGCCTTCTAAAGACCAAAACACAATATGCGCTTTAGTGAAGAAAAAAACAAAACAAAAACAAACAGACAAATGACAGTGGATTGTCAGTTAAAAAGACATATACTGACATTTCTTCGTTAAGGTTTTGATAGTTTTTCAGTTATGAAAGTAAGAAAGGTGAAAACATTTCAAACTTATTTTGTTTTCAGTAAAGCGCAAATCGTGTTCTGGTCTGGAGAAGGCATAGGGGTTATCAGCCATACTCATGTTAATTTGTTAATTTTTTGCTGGTTTCGAGTTTGACTCGGCTATTTATAGTAGCTTTTGTTCGTTTTGAGTTTCATTTATTTATTGATAGTGATTTGTAGTAGTTTTATTCTTGGAAGATTATTTGACTTTATTTTTGTACATTATTGGCTAATAGATATCATTAATTTTCTTTGAAAAACTTGTATTGTGGAAAAAGTTTTTAAAATTAATTTCTTTTTGTTTTTTATTTACATGGTCTTTTTCATGGAAAATAACATATTGTATATGTTTTCAGTTTTCTTATATAAGAATCCACAGTCTATTTGTATGTCGGAGAAACTAACTATCTATGCTCTTTGTAAACCTGGACTTACACTCTTTTTAGTTATTTAAATTGTAAGAGCAGAAGTAGTAATAACAGGAAAAAACAGGAAAGGCAATGCGAGACCACGGAATCAAATGGGGAGGAAAAAGTCTCCTGGGCTTGGATTATGCTGATGATTTAAGCATCCTAGATGAAAGTGTGAACAAAATGAATGAAGTTTTAGAGGTTTTGCGATTTCAGGGTGCTAGAATTGGTTTGAAAATTAATATTAAGAAGACTAAGTCACTAAGGCTAGGAATAAGTGAAGAAGAAAAGGTGCTGTTGGGTAAGGAAAGATTGATCAGGTGGACAGCTTCACTTACCTTGGTAGTATTATTAGTAAAGATGGTGGCAGCAGTGAGGATCTTAAACATAGAATAGCCAAGGCTCAGAGTGTTTGTTCACAGTTAAAAAAAGTCTGGAAGAATAGGAAGATAAGTCTGCAAACCCAGATTAGAATATTAGAAGCTACAGTGATGACAGTGGTCAAATATGGCTCTAAAGCATGGACGCTCCGAAAAGCGGATGAAGATTTGCTAGATGTTTTCCAGAGAAATTGCTTAAGGATTGTTCTGAGTACCCGGCTGACTGACCGTGTTTCAAACGAATGGCTATACGAAAAATGTGGTTCAATACCACTCTCTAGGGCTATAATGAAAGAAAGGTTGAGGTGGTTAGGGCACGTTGTGCGGATGAAGGATGACAGATTGCCGAAGATTGTTCTTTTCGGCCAACCATCTAGGGCTAAACGGAAAGCAGGTCCTCCCCGCCTGGGGTGGGAGGACGTCATAAAGAAAGATTTAAAGGAAATGGGAACTCCGTGGGCGGGTGTTAAAAGGGAGGCTTTGAACAGATTGGGGTGGCGGAGGAGCGTGAGTAGCTGTGTTGGCCTCAGGCGGCTTGGTGCTGCGGTGAGTTGTTGTTAGTAGTAGTAGTAGTAAAAGTAGCAATAGTAGTTCACGATATATTGCTGACGTGTCTTATTGGCAACCAATTAACAGAATGCCTTTTGATTTATTTTCAAAGTAACATTTAGTTTAAATTATAATATTCCAATTGCATAATTGGGGGGGGGGGGGGTTGACATGCGAATATCCCTGAAGACATAGTTTTCAGTATCCTTACAGACAAAGACTGCTTGCCCTCCAATCTCTTGTTACTTTTAAAAAGGGCACTAGACACTCGGCCCGTAACTGGAGTGCAAGATGGAAATTTAATAGATTAAAAATTATTAAAACTTTAATGAATATATATCAGTAATCTAAACTAAACTAAACTGACAATAGAGCCATTTTGTTTTTCAGTAAAGTGCAAATTATATTCTGGTCTTAAGAAGGTATGGGGGTTGTCAAAGACATGATTTCCAGACGTTTCCACTACAATGAACAAATTGGCTATCTCAAAATCTTGATTAGATGTGTTTTGGGAATTGATGGGCGTGGGGGCTTGTTGCCCTCCAATCACTTTTGACTAATAAAAAGGGCACTAGTCTTTTCAATTTCCAATCGAATGATCCTTTTTCGAAGTTTCTACGATAACAAATGGCCATTTCAAAATTTCTATCAGATGTATTACGGTAAAATACGAATCTTGGAGGGGTGGGGCTTATCCACCCTCCGATCACTCTGAATCTTAAAAAGGGCACTAGAACTTATGATTACCAATCCAACAAGCCCCCCTCCGAAGTTTATATGATCCATTTTCCTATATTTATACCGTCTATGACCCCAGGGTATAACTTACCTTGCCCTAAGGGCTGTGGAAGAGGAGGGGAAGTTATCATCCCTAAAGAAATAGTTTAAAGTCCTTTCAATTACGTTGAACAAAATGGCTATCTCAAAATTTTGATTGGATGTGTTTGAGGAAATGGTGGGCAAGGAAGGGAAATTAGTTGCCCTCTAATCACTTTCGACTAGTAAAAAGGGGATTGACCCTTTCAATTTCAAAACAGGAAAGGCAATGCGAGACCACGGAATCAAATGGGGAGGAAAAAGTCTCCTGGGCTTGGATTATGCTGATGATTTAAGCATCCTAGATGAAAGTGTGAACAAAATGAATGAAGTTTTTGAGGTTTTGCGATTTCAGGGTGCTAGAATTGGTTTGAAAATTAATATTAGGAAGACTAAGTCACTAAGGCTAGGAATAAGTGAAGATGAAAAGCTGATGTTGTGTAATGAAACGATTGATCAGGTGGACAGCTTCACATACCTTGATAATATTATTAGTAAAGATGGTGGGAGCAGTGAAGATGTTAAAAATAGAATAGCCAAGGCTCAGGGTGTTTTTTCACAGTTAAAAAAAAGTCTGGAAGAATAGGAAGATAAGTCTGCAAACCCGGATTAGAATATTAGAAGCTACAGTGATGACGGTGGTCAAATTTGGCTCTAAAGCATGGACGCTCCGAAAAGCGGATGAAGATTTGCTAGATGTTTTCCAGAGAAATTGCTTAAGGATTGTTCTGAGTACCCGGCTGACTGACCGTGTTTCAAACGAATGGCTATACGAAAAATGTGGTTCAATACCACTCTCTAGGGCTATAATGAAAGAAAGGGTGAGGTGGTTAGGGCACGTTGTGCGGATGAAGGATGACAGATTGCCGAAGATTGTTCTTTTCGGCCAACCATCTAGGGCTAAACAGAAAGCAGGTCCTCCCCGCCTGGGGTGGGAGGACGTCATAAAGAAAGATTTAAAGGAAATGGGAACTCCGTGGGCGGGTGTTAAAAGGGAGGCTTTGAACAGATTGGGGTGGCGGAGGAGCGTGAGTAGCTGTGTTGGCCTCAGGCGGCTTGGTGCTGCGGTGAGTTGTTGTTAGTAGTAGTAGTAGTAAAAGTAGCAATAGTAGTTCACGATATATTGCTGACGTGTCTTATTGGCAACCAATTAACAGAATGCCTTTTGATTTATTTTCAAAGTAACATTTAGTTTAAATTATAATATTCCAATTGCATAATTGGGGGGGGGGGTTGACATGCGAATATCCCTGAAGACATAGTTTTCAGTATCCTTACAGACAAAGACTGCTTGCCCTCCAATCTCTTGTTACTTTTAAAAAGGGCACTAGACACTCGGCCCGTAACTGGAGTGCAAGATGGAAATTTAATAAATTAAAAATTATTAAAACTTTAATGAATATATATCAGTAATCTAAACTAAACTAAACTGACAATAGAGCCATTTTGTTTTTCAGTAAAGTGCAAATTATATTCTGGTCTTAAGAAGGTATGGGGGTTGTCAAAGACATGATTTCCAGACGTTTCCACTACAATGAACAAATTGGCTATCTCAAAATTTTGATTAGATGTGTTTTGGGAATTGATGGGCGTGGGGGCGGGGGCTTGTTTCCCTCAAATCACTTTTGACTAATAAAAAGGGCACTAGCCCTTTCAATTTCCAATCGAATGAGCCTTTTTCGAAGTTTCTACGACAACAAATGACCATCTCAAAACTTCTATCAGATGTATTACGGTAAAATACGAATCTTGGAGGGGTGGGGCTTATCCACCCTCTGATCACTCTGAATCTTAAAAAGGGCACTAGAACTTCTGATTACCAATCCAACTAGCCCCCCTCCGAAGTTTATATGATCCATTTTCCTATATATATACCGTCTATGACCCCAGGGTATAACTTACCTTGCCCTAAGGGCTGTGGAAGAGGAGGGGAAGTTATCATCCCTAAAGAAATAGTTTAAAGTCCTTTCAATTACGTTGAACAAAATGGCTATCTCAAAATTTTGATTGGATGTGTTTGAGGAAATGGTGGGCAAGGAAGGGAAATTAGTTGCCCTCTAATCACTTTCGACTAGTAAAAAGGGGATTGACCCTTTCAATTTCCAATCAGATAAGCTGTTTTCGAAGTTTCTACGACAACAAATGGCTATCTCAAAATTTCTATCATATGCGTTTTGGGAAAATATGAGGTGTGGTCGGGGGGTGTCTACCCCCCCCCCCCGATCACTCTGATTCTGAAAAAGGGCACTTGAACTTCTGATTACGAATCCAATGAGCCCTCTACGCAGTTTATGCGACCATTTTTTCTATATATATACCTTATATTCTCCCTTGGCATAACTTACAACTCTTGCCCTGAGGGCTGTGAGAGGAAGGTTGCCATCACCAATGACATAGTTTCCACACCTTTCAATTACGTTGAACTAAATGGCTATCTAAAATTTATATTGGATGTGTTTGGGGAAATGGAGGGCATGGGAGGGGGGTTAGTTGCCCTTCAATTACTTTCGAATATTAAAAAGGGCACTGGTCCTTTCAATTTCCAATCGAGTAATCTGTATTCGAAGTTTCTACGACAACAAATGAGCATCTCAAAATTGAAATCAGATACATTTCGGGAAAATACGAGGTGTAGGGGGGGGGGTATCCACCTCCAGTTACTCTGAGTACTTAAAAGAGCACTAGAGCTTCTTATTACTAATCCAATATACCCCTCCAAAGGTTATACTATCACCCTTTCTATTTATACCTTATATGTCCCCAGGGCATAAATTACAACTCTTGCCCTGAGGGCTGAGCGGGGGGTTTTCATCTTCAGAGACATAATTTGAAGATCTTTCATTTACGTCGAGTAAAATGGCTATATAAAAATTTGGATTGGATGGGATTTGGGAAATGGTGTGTGTGGGAGCGGGGTTAGTTACCCTCCAATCACTTTCAACTATCAAAAATGTACTAACTCTTTCAATTTTGAATCGAATGAGCTCTTTTTGAAGTTTCTAAGACAAAATGGCCATCTCAAAATTTCTCCAATCACTCTGAAATTAAAAAGAGTACTAGTACTTTTGATAACCAATCCAATGATCCCTCTCTGGAGTTTATACGATCAATCTTTTTATATATACCTGATATGCCCCCAGGGCATAACTTAAAACCCTTTCCCTAAGGGCTGTAGGGGGGTTGTCAACCTCAAAGACATAATTTCCGGATCTTTCAACTACGTTAATCAAAATGCTTATTTCAAAATTTTGATTTAATTTGTTTGGGGAAATGGTGGGCGTGAGAGGTATAGTTGCCCACTAATCACTTTCCACTATTCAAAAGAACACTAGCCCTTTCAATTTCCAATCGAGTGAGCCCTTTTCGAAGTCTCTACGACAACTCCTTCGATACAAAGTGCCCTGGTCTCAACAAAAAAATAAAATAATACATTGTGCTCATATTGCTCTTTACTTAGGCAGCGTTATTGAGCTCAAATTGCATCAATCAAATTCATCAAATTGCATAATACAACTTTTACCCTGGGGGCTTTGGGGGCATTGCTTCCCCGGAGGCTTAGTTACTAGACCTTTTGACCGTTTTAAACAAAATTCCTATTTCAAAATAGGGATTAGGGGAGGGAGCTTCTGAAAAGGGCAAGTGGGCTTGTTACCCTTCAATAGCTCTTCAACATCCCCCTCAACATCCCCTTAAATTGTCAATTTAATACTTTCATCCGTTCCTTAGATATTGATTATACGTCCTTCTGGCAATAAGCACGCACCCAGTGTGTTTTACTATGTTTGGCATTCCTCTCCAAAGCTGCGGGGGTTTTTGTCATCCCTATAGGCATTGTTATTTGACCTTATGACTATTCTGAACAAGATGTCTATTTCAAAATTTTGACCAAATATTTTTGGAAGGAAGGCAACATAAAAGGCGTTTTTGGGGCTGGTGGACCTCCAATCTTATTTTCAATATTCTCCTCAACTTGCCCTGAAAGATTCAACTCAGTACCCTCAGCCCTTCTTAGAATATTTCATATCCTCGTTTTGGATAAACTGGACGCACATATTAGTTTTGGTTTAGTATAACATCACAGGAAGCGCAATAGCTCTGCCTAAGCAAATAGCGAAGCGGGCTCAATGTATTTTTTTTTTCTTAGACCAGGGCACCTCGTATAGGAGGAGTTGTCGTAGAAACTTAGAAAGGGACTTATTCAATTGGAAACTGAAAGGGCTAGTGTCCTTTTTAAGAGCCAAAAGTGATTGGAGGGCAGCCACCCCCTCCCCCACGCCCATAATTTGTCCATACAAATCCAATCAACATTTTGACATAGCTATTTTGTTCAGTGTAGTTGAAAAGTCCGGAAATTATTTCTTTGAGGATGACATCCCCCCATAGCCATCAGTGCAAAGGTTGAAATTTCTACTCTGGGGGCACATAAGATTTTTTATGGAAAATGGTGGTCATGTAAACTTTAAAAAGGGCTCCTTCGATTGGAAAATTGAAATTTTTAGTGCCCTTTTTAATATTCAAAAGTTATCGGAGGGCATCTAACCCCCCCCCCCCACGCACATAATTTTTCCAAACACATCCAATCAAAATTTTGACATAATAATTTTGTTCAGCATAGTTGGAATGTCCAGTAATTATTTCTTTGAGGATGACACCCCCTCCCCTCCACGGCCCTCAGGGCAAACGTTGTAAATTATGCTCATGAGGCGTATAAGGTTTTTATGAAAAGGACAGTCGTATAAACTTCGGAGGGGACTCATTGGATTGGAAATCGAAAGTTCTAATGGAGTTTTTAAGAGTCAGAGTGATTGGAGGGCAACTAGTTCTCCCTCTCACGTCCTCTTTTCCCGAATTGTATCTAATAGAACTTTTGAGATGACCATAATCTCAAGATCATATATCAATGCTTTCTGGGTTAGAAAAAAATCCTCAGAACCTGGGGACAAGGGTTGTAAGTCATGCCCCGGGGCCAATTAAGTTTTATTGGAAGGGTGGCGGTATCAACTTTAGCTGATACAGCCACCCAAAAAAAGGAGGAAGCTCCTATTTTATTTGGAAATTGAAAGTGAAAGTGGAAATTGCAATTGAAACTGAAATCCTTTTAAGAGTCAAAAGTATTGGAGGGTGATTAGCCCCCCTCCCCTCAGAGCCCCTTGGCAAAGGCTGTAAGTTATGCCCCGGGGGTATATAAGGTTTTTATGCAAAGGACAGTCGTTTAAACTTCGTAGTGAGCTCATTGGATTGGAAATCAAAAGTTCTAGTGGATTTTTTAAGATTCAAAGTAATCAGAGAGCAACTAGCCCCTCCCCCTCACGTATTCCTTTCCCGAACTGTATTTGATAGAAGTTTTGAGATGGCCGTAGTCTCGAGATATGTAACAAGGCCTTCAGGGTTGAAACAACGCCTTAGAACCTGGGGGCAAGGGTTGTAAGTTATGTCACGGGGCCATATACTTTTTTTATTGAAGGGTGGCTGTATAAACTTTAGAGGAAGTTCTTTTAATTGGAAATCGAAAGCTATAGTTCTCTTTTAAGGGTCAAAAGTAATGGAGGGCGATTATACTCCCGCCCCCTCCCCCAGACATCCTCTTTTCCCCAAGTGCATCTGATCAAATTTGTGACATGGCCATCTTGTTCAAAACAGATCAGAGGACATATAACAATATCTCCAGATTAAAGCAACCCACCAAATCCCTGGGATAAAGGATGTAAGTTATGCCTTGGGGACATATAAGGCTTTTATGGAATAGATTGTAATACAAACTTCGGATGGTACATTCGATTGGAAATTGGAAGTTATAGTGCCCTATTTTAAGAGTCAAACGTGATTTGAGGACAACAAGGCCCCCCTCCACGCCCACGATTCCTCAAAACAAACATCCAATCACAATTTAAGGTCCAACATTTTGAAGAAAAACCAGAACAATAATAAAATTCAATTCCCAATATCATAACAAGCTATTCCCTCAAACGTGATTTTCTATGTTTATTCCCTAAACGAAGAAACTTACACAACTGTTTAAATGCACATGCGTTACTCTCAGCCATCCACTCAATTAACCGACGTTAACTCCCAAAAACTCGTCCAAAACATTCATTCCACAACTCAGACGTGTCTTCACACTCAGCTACAAAATGAAAGCAATTCTCATTCACATATCCATACATAGGGCAAAAGTAGGGGCCGGTAGCCAGTCTAGACTTTCCCAAAAATTTCCGTCTTTCACCTAAATCCAAACTATCCTCTCTTACCAACAACAAATTCCTCAAATTCTCCCTGTTCAACCTAGATTTAAAATAAACCTCCTCCTCCCAACACTAATTAGCCTGGATGTAAAGCCCCAGACATAGATTGGTCCTTATGAGCTTGCCACCTCTGGATTTCCTGGTCGTTTAGGCTTTGCTGAACTTCCTTCCATACTAACAGAATTTCATCCATTGGTCCTTTTTCTTCATTCCACATCCTCGAAAGGCCATAAAGGTGAACTAAATCAAATGACAGTAAGTGCATGCACATTTTTGTAGAAAGAGCTCATCTCAAGAATGGATTTGGGTATTGGGTTGGAACTTTCAAAGAATGCTTAAAAGGGAAGATCAATTGACCAAAAGACAATATGTGCACGCTGCTACACTACCACTATCACTTCTACATTGACTACTGCTACTACTTCAACTACTACTTCTATAACAACTATTTTTAAGGCTAATAGCATTAAGATAAAAATTCAAACAGTTGTATGAAAGTTCATGAGTTATTTATTCTTTGAATAAAATTCAAAGAATATACAGGTTATCAAAACGACATATCAGTAATGTCATATCAACAGCTAATTGTATTAAATTAAAACTTCCAGGAGATGATGAGAGGGATGTTCAACTGACCAAAATGCAATACGTTAATACTACTGTTGCTATTGCTACTAGTACTAGTGCTATTACTACTAATACTAATGCTACTGTGATTGCTATTACAACTATGCCTATTGGTATGAAGATGATATTTTCAGAGAATTTTCTTTGGGGGGGATGTGAACTTAATCACAACATGCTGTCTGTATGCAGTTTGTCAAAAGGGCAAATCAGCAATATCTTTAGAAGAGTTTGGTGTGAAGTTGAAACTTACAGGACTTGTTGCAGGGGATGTTGAACTAACAAAAAGACAATATTTCCATACTATTGCAACTGCTTCTACTTATACTAGTACTACTGCTTCTACTACTGCTACTGTTATTGCTACCGCTACTACTACTACTACCACTAAAGCTAAGGCTATTACTATTAATTTTACTGCAACTACTACTACTCCTACTGCAATTACTGCTGGAACTACTACTACTTCTACTAAAACTAAGGGCGTTAAGGGGAAAAATTTGCCGAGCATTGAAATTGTATTGAAATAAATCGGAACACTCTATGCCCACACAGGTTGTCAAGAGGACTATCAGCAGTGTGGCCAGATCGTGAACAAAAAAATAAGCCGCAGCCTTTGAAAAACACGCCAAAAATAAGCCAGACAATTTTTTGCCCAAAATTTAACTTTACTTTTAATGGTGTCCAAGTTTTGACGGCCGTTTTATAGAAATATTGAAAAAAAACTACGATTTCTAAAGAGTTAAAGAGGCTGAGTTACAAGGTCGAACCTTAAAACGTACAGGGATTACGAGGCAAAGTTGGGGGGCTGCCGCCCCCAAACCCCCGCTTTCGCAGCCTTTAAATATAAAAAAAATTTCTTTAAACTGAAAGTAAGGAGCGACATTAAAACCTAAAACGAACATAAATTATTCCGTATATGAAAGGGGCTGTGCCCTCCTCAAGCCTCGCTCTTTACGCTAAAGTTTTTATTGTTTAAAAAAAGAGTTGTGAGAAAGTCAAACTTTAGCGTAAAGAGCGAGGCGTTGAGGAGGGCACAGCCCCTTTCATATACAGAATAATTTCTGTTCGTTTTAAGTTCGATTAACTCTTTAGAAAACGTAGTTTTTTTCAAATAATTTCTGCCCGTTTTTGTACAGTTTATTACTTATCAAGATAAAGTCGGAAGAGGATGAAATTTTGCAAGTTTCTTAGTTTGAGCATGGGCTACAAAATGCGATTACTGCTGTCTCTCTGCGACCTCTAGGACCTGAAATCGCTTAACATTGTGGTGGGTCGCCTCTTTATAGAGGCACAAGTGTGCCTCCTTGACTCACCACTATTCAGGTCCTTTGATCCTACTGGCATTATCGACCTTTCAATTTGGTCCCTGGTTTGCGGAAATTCAGTTCCAGTGTAGAGATTATTTTGAGGCTGCATTTAGTAGAATTGCGATAAACCGCTACCCCATGTGGAACTCTAGAGACTTAACAGAAATTCCCGCGCGGTATGTTCAGAAAATGCTTGACCGTGCTTACTTTCCTGTCCAACAGTTCGGGGAAAATTACTGACGAGGACGCCCACCGGCTCGATTTCTCCTGTGTTAGTTCGAGCACTGTCCGTGTGTGCGCCGCAATTTCTGTATCCCATAATTTCACTGAGTCGGACCTCCGATTACTACAATGATACTCTGTGACCCAATGCGTTTTAATTTCAACATTTTGATTCAGTCAGAGGTTCTTTTTGGCGCAATAGAGTTATTGCCAGAACAAATTCTTAAAATTGTGTACCAGCCCTTATGTATTGGTTGGATATAATGATGCATTACTTAATAACGACCTTAGCCCGCAGACAAAAACAAAAAAAATCATTATTTCATTGGTTTATTATCACATAGATACACAAACGAAAATCAGATCATTGGATATTATCACATATAGATTCATAAAATTATGGAAATCACTTTTTGTAAAGTCAAAGCTTTGGATTAAATTCCTTTTCCCAATACTAAATGCGATGCTAAAACGCCCTTAAAGGGCTACGAAAGGTACACAAGGAACACAATCGTAGTTTTGTCTTTATCACAAGTCCATTCCAGGGTCATAATTGGCTATCACGAACCACAATACGTCCCTGGGACCAAGAACAAATAAGACTGAGTAGAATCTCCGTCTTTGGTCCATGAACTGACTATTGGATAACCCGTACAATCTGAGCGGAGGTGGAGCCAACTTGAGAACTGGCTGAGCACTGAGTTGACGGCCGTCTACTTTCCCTCATCGCCGCCCCGCATTTGCGGGGAAAAGACCGTAGCAGGCCTCCAGGCGTGTATGATAAGTGTAATCAAACACTTTCACTTGTTCTCACTCAATTTTTCTTCTCCGGGGCTGTACTGCGAAGAGCTAGTTGTTGAGGTAACGAATTGTAATGTTCCGCGCCAGCTCCACCTCCGCTTAAATTTGCCAGGTATCAGCCGTATTTTATTTTACTCCGCATGGTTGTAGTAACGAGATAGGGAGACGAAGGTTCTTAGTCTTTATTTGTTCTTGCTAGGACGGATCTCCAGGTTCCTGTTTGATGAGCCACATTTTAACGAAGTCCGAACATTCCACCACTTCAAACATGGAAGGGAAGTATTGTGGGCCAGATTGGGACTGACACGCGTTATAAATTTCGATACTTTTACGTAAGACAAACTAAGAATTGAATTTTGTTGCTGTGCTGCGAGAGCCAACTCACTCATCGATTTCAGAAGTTTACAACTTATCATAATTATATTGACCCTTAGCGCAACATAGCTGTCCGAACTCTGGCTGCCAGTCATTGAGTGAGGGCGTACCTTTTAAGGCGCTTTATGACGGGAAAACTAAGAAAAAGTGGTAGATTGGAAAAAAAAATGCTCCAGGGTGGAATTTTCGGTGATTAAGAATATCCGTCTTTCATAGCCCTTTAAGATTGACCAAATGCCTCTAAGATGTCACTGAGTTCATCTTCTTCCCTGTCAGCGTCAGGCGCATCAGCTCTACCACATCGTCCACTGTCAGACGCATTTTCAGCTCCATTTTTTGAAAATATGGAACTGTTGAACGGACTCATTTTGGCCGATGGTACGAATGACGAAAAGCAGTGGCCACTGACAGACATCCACAGTCTAAAAATCAAAATGGCGTTTAGGATTGGTAAAAGCATTCTATTCCAAAGCTTTGACTTTACACACTTCATCATAGAAAACGCTCTCTCAATAACTGCGTTGCTGATAGGAAAACTCAGCAACAACAATGCCCACTTTGCCAAATCCTGAAAGACTGGCTCTCCAAGAGGGTCGTGAAACTGAAGCACGTGGACCCAGAACTCAGAGGAGTCTTTTCGAAGTTCTTCGCCACAATGTTCATTCCAGTCAACCTCGAGCAGGCGTCACCACTGGTTTTCCATGTCTCCAAATTCTGTCACTGGAATCACACTAAGAGGCAGGTCGGCGAATCTGGGTCTAGTCTGAGATAAATATATTGTCGGCGAGAGAATTCTCAATTTCAGAAGGGAATCAATGGCAAGAGGTAAACGTTTCAGAACTGACCTTACAGCCGTCTTGAGAAAGCCATGACAGCGAAGCTTTATTTCCTCTTTCTTCTCGCGTAGAAGATCAGCTTCGCTGAGTTCAGAAAGAAACAAATGCCCAAAGTCTACCTGGTCGACAGGAAGGTCGTAAATTAGAAACTCAAGGTTGACGTTAAGGGACGCTGCAGATGGTCGAAGGATCCTGTGCAGGATGCACATGACCAAATCTTTCAGCTCTTGAAGCAGACGAAATTAGCCTGTATTCAAATGTTGAAAGAGTAGGTTCAGCCTCTGAAAGTTGGCCACGCGCGGTTTTAGAAAGACACTGGATAGACTGTCGCGCTAATCACGGTATAGTTCGTGCACAGTTTTTGCTGTTTATCAACGCTCTTTTTCCTTGGAGATGCGGAAATGTGTTGTCAGTTCGAGGTATTGCTCATCAACTCTACATACTGCGGTGTATCACGACAACCAGCGTGAACTTGAAGGGGCCACAATTTTAAGGGGCAAATTTCCATGATTTATCAGTCTATATATCTGGCCGTACGCTTCCCTTCGCAACGGGCTTACGCTAAACCACTTGTACGTTTCCGAGAGGATAAATTCTAGGTTGCTCGGCAACTCTTCCACCGCCTCGGAAGCGCACAAGTGCAGAGAGTGGCAAAAACATTTGAAAAGCTGAAGGTGGGGTAACCCATCTGCTTTCAGCAATGTAAATAGAGAGTGATTTGCGCCACACATGTTATTTGCCCCATCAGTACCAATACCAATCAGGTTTTTGAGAGGTACTTTGCACTCTGCAAGAAATTTTGTGAGTTCTGCGTGGAGTATAATAGCTGTAGTTGATGGAACTTCAACCATTACTAACGCAGTACACACTATCTTTTCAACTTCGGGCTGTAATATCGAATGCAAATACACATGAACTTCATTGTAGAGACATCAGTTGACTCATCCAGTATTAGAGAGTACTTACCATCTCCAATGTCGATAAATAAAAGTTCAAATAGGGATAAAATCCTTTTAATAGACAGTGATGATAGAAATTCACAAAAATACCAGATATTTCGGTCACATATACAGTGACCTACTGATGGTCACTACTGATCAGTTTTACTACTGATGACGGTCACTGTATATGTGACCGAAATATCTGGTATTTTTGTGAATTTCTATCATCACTGTCTATTAAAAGGATTTTATCCCTATTTGAACTTTTATTTATCGTCATGGAAAGGCAGTGTGGTCTCCGAAATTATCTATCTCCAATGTCAGCCACTATCTCCTTCAGGGTTTCAGGTCCAAGCACATTCTTAATGAGAGCGGAACATTTAGTTTTTTTTAGCCTCAACGATTCACCAATAAGCCCAGGAAATAAGTCTTTGATGATAGTAGAAAGATGGTCGATTGTTCTCACCGATGAGTGACAGGCTACATGAGCAGCCAAGACCAGCTCCGCTTTCCGCGAAGCCAAGTTCGTCGACGTGACTCCTTGAAAATTAGCATTAATTATTCGTGATTATTTCGGCTATGTTTCATAACCGATTATTTCGGCAATGTTTCATAACTTTACTCGGAAAGGGGATGTGACTGGGGGGGGGGCGCAAAACGTCCGTCCGGAGTGTCCCCATGACGCAAAAGTCAAAGGGGGATGAAATGTTGCAGGTTGTTAGGACATGACCTACAAAACGCAGCCCTCCCCACATCTTTGGGACCAAAGATCGATTAGCACTGTTGTGGCATGCCTCTTTACAGAAGCACAAGTGTGCTTCCTTGGTTGATTTTAATGACTGGTCCCCGAACTTCGACTGGGTCCCCCATACGCAAAATAACGGGTCACTGGCTATTAATCATTATCAAATTCTGTTGAGACCTAACGGTAGATACTTTTGGTTGAATGACGTATTTGAAGGCCTCTCTAAAAATACACAAAGAACTCAAGATGGGGTTAAGACTTCCCAACAAAACACACACTGGACATTGGGCTTTATTGCTATTATTTGAAAAAAACTACGTTTTGTAAAGAGTTAAAGAGGCTGAGTCAAAAGTTCGAACCTTAAAACGTACAGGGATTAGGAGATACAGTTGGGGGGCTGCCGCCTCCCAGACCCCCGCTTTCGCAGCCTTTAAATAAAAACAAGTTTTTTAAACTGAAAGTAAGGAGCGACATTAAAACTTAAAACGAACAGAAATTATTCCGTATATGAAAAGGGCTGTACCCTCCTCAACGCCTCGCTCTTTACGCTAAAGTTTGACTTTCTCACAACTCTTTTTTTAAACAATAAAAACTTTAGTGTAAAGAGCGAGGCGTTGAGGAGGGCACAGCCCCTTTCATATACGGACTAATTTTTGGTGGTTTTAAGTTTTATTGTCGCTCCTTACTGTCAGTTTAAAAAACTTTTTTTTTATTTAAAGGCTGCGAAAGCGGGGGGTTTTGGAGGCGGCCGCCCCCCCCACTGCATCTCCTAATCCCGGTACGGTTTAAGGTTCGAAATTTTGACTCAGCCTCTTTAACTCTTTAGAAAACGTATTTTTTTTCAAATAATTTCTGCATGTTTTTGTACAGTTTATTACTTATTATTACTTGACTAACTGTTAGCTGATCGTGTCAGGAGTTAAAGTTGGCGGGCTGCCCCCCCCCCAAACCCCTGCTCTTTAAGATTAAGGCGGCACACTAGAGCCTCTTTAAAGAGTTCTTCTGGAAACGCCTGGTGAGCCGAAGGATTTAATAGATTCGATTTAAAATAGAAACTGAGTTTCTTTTTTAAACTTTAAATTCAATATGTAAAAAAAATTCTCTGACGGAGAAAAGAACCCGGGTCTTCCGCCTGACAGTCAGGAGTAGTGACCACTGTACCAAAGACACATTACATTATTTTTATTCTGTGCGATGTATTTTTGACGTAAGGAAATACCCACAAAACTTGATATTTGTTGTTTGGAAAACAGGGAAGGAGTGATGAGATTTAGCCGAAATTTCCAGGATAATCTTCCAGGCACCAGGACAGCTTATCCTCTAAATTTCAGCCCGATCAGACAACGTGAAAGGGGGGCTGTGGTGGGAACATTTAACGTGGGCTCTTAAAGGAAAACGAGGTTTTTCGTAAATTTAAATTCGGGGGATAATTTTTTCGGTCTGAAAATATCAAAAGGCCCTAACAAGTCAAATTCCGCTTCGAAAGAGTCCTCATTCACCCGAATTTGTTCCCAACTGTGGTCTGTAGGTGTGGCTAATAAAAAAAAGAGAAATGAACTTTAAGTGGCTATATTTGGTTTTTGGAAAACAGGGAAGGAGTGATCGGATTGATCTGAAATTTCAAAGATAAGCGCCTGGGCCCTAGGAAAGCTTAACCTATAAATTTTAACCTAGATTTTTAATGGTTCCCAATCGGACAACGGTAAAGGGGGGCTGTGGTCGGAGGGTCAAAACTTCCGGCCCACTTTTACCCATGAAGATAAATTCAGAGGGGGGGTAAAATTGTTCACGTTTCTTAGTTGGAGCTTTGGCTACAAAATACAATCACCGCTGTCTCTCTCCGACCGCTAGGACCGGAAATCGCTTTACATTGTGGTGGGTCGCCTCTTTATAGAGGCACAAATGTGCCTCCTTGACGAAGTTTTGGAGGAGTGCTACAAAGACCACTCTTTCTGGTAGGTGTCTTGATGACAAGAACGTAGGGACCCCCCTATTGTTAAGCCATGCTCAAAAGAAAAGTACTCACCACATTCAGTGACTGGTTTCTGTATTTTCAGACTTGCTGCCTTCTTCTCATGCGTTTTCGATTTCATGTGCTGCTCAATATCATGTTTGTGAGCCCTAAGCTCTGTACCATTGCAGATTTTACACGTTGCTTTTGTTTCATCACCTTGAGCACGCTGAACCCAGCCTTGGAATTTTGTATCTTTCTCCCACACAGACTGATATAGTCTTTCATAACTCTTTGTCACAACTTTTATCATACGGGCTCTTGGTGTATCATTTCGTCCGTAGTTAGGGTCCTTACTTCGTCCTTCATGTTGTCTTCATGACACAAGTTCTCCTGTTTAATTTTCAACAAACTTGTTATAGTTTGTTTCAGTATGTTTTTTCGTGTTATGAATATTCATCGTCCATTTTGACGGGGCAGTCTTAACTACATTAGTTTACACTGAGTTAGCAATCTGGTTGACTGAGGTAACAATCTGATTGGCAGTAGATGCTTGAGGTATACGAAGTTTAGAAAGGGAGGTTTGAACCACCCTTTCTGGGACTAGGACAGGCTTAAGTACTTTAGTAGATACTGAGGTAACAATCTGCTTGGCAGTAGATGCTTGAGGTACACCAAGTTTAAAAAGAAAGGTTTTAAATACCCTTTCTGGGACTAGTTTTGGTGTCGGACTGCCAGCATCTGAGTGACTTTTCACCACTTCGGAGGTAGAGCCCGCTACGTCTGGATCCACCAGTTCTTGGACTAATTTTGATTCTTTTAACAGCTCTGCCACTGTCTTAGACTTTGGTAGAACAGCCCGTTTTTGCCTGTAGTGGCTGGTGGGACTGCTATCACTCTCCTTGCTGTCAGTCTCAGAGTCACTGTCATCTGACTCATCAGGTGCCACTGAATCTTGAGCTGATGAATCATCACACAAATTTGCCACTATTTTAACTTTTGATGGAAAAACTCGTCTGTATTTGGTGATGGCACTGCTATCTCTCGTCCCTATACTAATTTCAGGTGCTGATTTGTCTATTAAAGTTCGTTTTGGCTCGGATCCACCACCATCAGCACCATCTGTTCCAGCACTGTCCAGTTCAGTTGAGTTGGAAGGCCTAGTAACAGTGAAAAAATATGAAATTTTTTTCTGCCCGTTTCCATCATATCCAGTTAAACGTTTCATTTTTATTTTCGCTAGGGGTGAATGACATTCAATCTGAAAAGAGTATAGAAAAATAAACTGAATCTGTTAGTTCATCTTGGAGTAAAAATTGACAATAAGTTCCAAGCTAAGCTTGTACTTGTAACAATATTTGAATAATATATACCGCCTATTCTGACGACTTCTAATTACTAAAAGATGATTTTTTAAACATCTTGCACCACAGCTGGGTTATAGATTTACATTGCAATACTGACTTAAAGAAGTTTAATTTTTGATTTCAAAAGTTTAATTTCAGAAAAAACTCAGCCCTGGGTCAAATTTCACATTCAGGTCATCTTGCATGGAGGCTCTTGACTCGCGAAATGTCATAACTTAAATACCTTTCTCCAGGGGTTTTGTGGGGTCAAGTTACACTTGTATTTGTGTTATTCCGACTGATTAAATCTTTTAAAAATTAATATTTTCCTGGTTAATTTTTATTATAAGCCCACCCAGCATGAGCAGTCTGGAGGAGAGTATGGAGGAGTTGAATTCGAATTTAATTGGAGATCAATCACTCAAGGGTTAAACTAGAATTCCTCCCCTCAAAATAGGAACAAATTGAATCCCAAACTGCAATCCATGATTTCAAATAGCTCTTAAAAAGGGAATTTAATGGATATGCCCAAGTATATGTTGATCGATCTTTAAGTGAAGAGGGATGTGGACGTGGATGCTTTTTAAAAGAGCTCAGCCTATCCATAGTGAAAAAACACAAGGCAGGGACCAGCACATTAACGGCTGAAGTAGCTGTAATCAATTTATGTTTAGAGACCCTAATTAAACTGAAACAGAGCAATAAACATATAGTAGTATTCTCTGACTCCAAATCTGCTCTCTATATCCTATGAAACACTACTTTTGAAACACTGGGCATAGGCCTACATCAAACCAAAGAAAACCTAAGCAGCCTTGGAAGATTAGGCTTTGTTACTAAATTTAAATATATACCTAGTCATCTAGGTAAAGAAGGAAATGAAAAAGCAGACAAGATAGCAAAGCAAGTGGCAAAAAGCCAAATGGAACCAGTGAAATCTCTAACTATAAAGGATACGACTAGATTATGACTAAAAATATTGCTTGAATTAAAGCCACCAAATTTATCCCCCTTTCCAACCAGTATACAATCAGTCTGGTTCAACTGCCTGTGTTCAAATATAGCTAACTTCAACCACCATTCTCCTTCATACAAAATAAAGCAGCCAAATGGATAAGTTGCCAATAGCCCATTTTGCAGGTACTGTAAAAACACAGAAGAAACCCCTGAGCATATACTATTGAATTGTAAAATACTGGAAAGAAAACTGTCAATAGATCTAAATCTACAACACCATATATAGTAGGTCAAAATACGCTGAGTATACTGAATTAGATAAACCCTACTATGATGTTACCTCACATTATTAGCTAATAGCTGATTTATATCTTTCCATATTCATCCACATTTTGAATATTAATAAGCAGTGTTTACAACTAGGCAGTTTACTATAACAGTAACATATTTTTTACAACAAGAGAAACTATGTAGTAAGGGATTATCTCATTCAGTAAAAATTGAATTCTCCCAAGAAGAAGTGTATGAACTTATCAAGAGAAAAGAAGAACAAATTAAAGATTTGGATCTATTGTCAACCCAGCCCAGAAAGAAGAGGGGTCAATGATCTGATTTTCAGGACACTTGCCTTGATTGTCTACAGTTGATTGATTAAATTTAATATAACGATGAACCTTGTTTATTTCAAAATCTGAAAGTTTTTTTTCTAAATAACAAAACAATAGGATGACTTCCATAGTTGCTGTCTGTTAAAGGTAATGTCTCATGTTTAATTATCAATGTTGTGGTCAAGATTTGTAGACTATTGGCCAAGATTGATAATTCTGAAAATTAGTAGTGGTCAAGATTAAAGTCTCAGCTGCATGGTAAAGGACATACTGCATTCTAATCAGAGATACAGCTCAGATTAGGCACTGGCTAATCACTAGGAGTCTTACCCTATAGGCCTAGGCTACAGCAACATTAACAAAGAAATCAGACATCAAAGCAAGGGTAACTCATCTACTTATCCTGCTCCCGTAGGCTATTTATATATCTCTTTCTGATATTTTAATTAGTATTATATGGTACTTTATTACATATTAGCTATTAGCCTATATTATATATAACTAATTCCTCTAGTATTTAACTATAGGCTAATACATTGGGAAAAATGAATAAAAGTGAGTCTGAAACAAGATTGATTGCTTCAGGTTTGCTTATGTCACAAGCTGATGCTCATCACTGCTAGAAATGGGGGTGCAAACCAGTCTTGTAAAACATCTATTTTTCTGTGGCATGTACCCAATTTTCTGGTAGCTAATGCATTGAGGTACACCCCTCAATGCATTGGGTACCCCCCCCCCATACCAGGGCGGGCGGATTTGTTTTTTGTACCTCCATTAACCTATAATGTACTCCTTCACCACTGGAGGAGCATACCACAAGAGCTGTACCACAGAATTTGATACCTACATCTAACCAAGTGTACTACTCCATATATAGCATAGCAGGACCTACTCCATATATAGCGTAGTAGGACCTATGCCATGTTTAATATGGTACTGATTGTGGGGTGTAGCACTCAAATTCTTAGGTACAGATCCTGTGGTGTACTACTGAAGGGGTGAGGTAGTACATTATGTTGATGGTAGTACATAAAACAATTACTATCTCCAACGCCCCCATAACACTTTTCACTTGTGCAAGTATTCTGAGAAAAACACTGACCAATTTGCTTATTCCTTTGAGCATACTTAAACTGGAGTGATGCAAAGAAAACATCAAATATAAATAGGCTAAATGTATTTTCTCAGAATAGACCTAGACAAAAAGTGAAAACGGGTATGGGGGTATACAATATATCGGGGTGTGGACCCAGTCGGCTAGGCTGTGTACCCAATCTGTTTGTACAGAGATACAAACCACAGAAAATAGCTGGAGTGTGCATGACGACAGCATGACGACTCCTGGACAACTCACATGAACTAAACAGTTAAACAGGATCTGTAGATGTTACAGACATGTCTGTTAGGAGTTTGATTCCTGGCGTTATTCTATACTAATAAGTAACAGCTAATATACTGTACCTTCAGCTGTAGTTCGACCCCATGAATTAATGGCTAATGCTTTTTATGCTGTTTTTACGAATCCACGTGTCTCTTAAGATTTTAAAACTTCACCGCAGTGCCGCGGTTTGATTTGTATTTTGACCATAGAGTTAAAACGTAACTTTGACCTTTCGTGAGCATTCGTTCGTTCGTCCGTTCGAAAATCGGATGAATTGCCAAAAAATATAAATTCTTCCCGAAAAAGTAAATCACGCCAAGAAATAAGCCAGTTCAAAATAAAAATAGCCAAGTTTTAAGCCACAAGCCAGTTCCAAAAATTTTCACGCCAGTCGCCAACAAAATAAGCCAGTTTGGCGTAAAATAAGCCAATCTGGCCACACTGACTATCAGCATTAAATTGAAACTTTCAGTATGTGTTGAAGGGGATGTTGAAAAACCCAAAGGCACTATGTGCAAACTGCATTTAATTCTACTATTGCTACTACAACTGTGGTCACTACGCAAGTAAAAGATATTAACGTAAAGATTTGAAGGAATATTTTGGCGGATATTGCACTAAATCTAAATGAACTATGAGTATATAGATTTTCAAAAAGTGACAAAGCAATATGTCAAGAATTGCTTGCATTATTACGTTAGACCTTTAATGGTAAGTTGTCTTAGATTTTGAATTAGCCAGAAGGCATTATGTGTATACGGTTAATACTACCACTACAGTTACTTTAGCTAATAACGCTAAGGGTGTAAAGGTGACCCTTTATGGGCTACTACTATTACTACTTCTGCTCTTTCAATGTAAATAAATCAGAAGAGTGTAGGTGTATCCAGGATGTCAAAGAGCATTGATAAAAACAATTTGGAATGGTATTAAGTTTTATTTTTCAGGCCAACTTGAGGAGATATAAAACAAAATTAAACAATACTATTTTGAAAAAGCTTTAGGATTAAGAATTGTTCAAAGAGTTTGTAAACAAAAAAAAACGAACAAAAAAGTTTGTCAATAAAAAACGAACAGAAATTAATTTAAAAAGTTTTTTCCACAAAACAAATTTTTCAAAAAAAAGACCTAAGTTAAACCAAAAATGAGCAGAAATAAAGTCAAATAATCTTTCAAGTGTAAAACTGCCACAAATCACCATCAATAAATATATGAAATCCAAAACGAACAGAAATTACAAAAAACAAACGAGTCAAACTCAAAACGAGCAAAATTACCATGAGTATGGTTGACAACCCCATACCTTTTTAAGACCATAATGTAATTTGCACTTTACAGAAAGTAAAAAACATAAGAGTATTTTCACTTTTTTGAGTTTAATAAATAAAAAATTATTAAGACTGTCAGAAATAAATAACAGCATATATATTAAACTGAAATCCCACAATCATTCGTTTTTTTTTTCAGTAAAGTGCAAATTATGTGTTTGTCTTGAAAAGGCTTGGGGCTGTAAACCCAACTCATGTTAATTTTTGTTTGTTTTTAGTATGACTCGGTTATTTATTGTAATTTCTGTTCTTTTTGGTTTTCATTCGTTGATTGATGGTGGTTTGCGGTAGTTTTACACTTTGAAGATTGTTTGACTTTATTTCTGCTCATTTTTTGTTTAATTATGCAAGACTGCAGAAAGCCTCCATTAATATAGGTTCCAGGGACTTCTTGCTGTCCTGCTCTAAGCACTTCGGTGTAGACTTGAGAAGATATGTGATTTCCGTCCTGCACTGGTATCCGGGGTCATTGCTTTTCCTGAGGCCAAAATAATTTCAATGATTTAAAGAACATGAAAATTGGAACTTGGAATGTTACGACGTTAAAAAATGACGGTCGTATCGACATTTTGACTGACGAATTCAGATGATTCGAACTGGACTTATTAGGAGTTTCAGAAACTCATATCCCAGGCGGTAGCAAGCAAAAAATTCGGTTATATAGAATTTGTTTACTCTGGCAGGAAGGATGGGGTATGTAGACAGGGAGTAGGGCTCATGATGAATAAGAAAGCTTCGAAGGCTTGTTTAGGCTGGGAAGATATTAATAATAGAATACTAATTGCTCATTTTATGAGTAAAAAGTTCAGGGTATCAGTTATAGTAGTATATACCCCTGTAGAACCGACTGACGGAGATACTAGCGACTCAGATGAATTTTACTTACAGTTACAGGAGCAAATACACAGGGTCCTACTTAGAAATATGATGTTTTTACTAGGAGATTTTAACTCCCAGGTTGGTAGAAATCGGGATAGATGGTATCCTAGCCTAGGTAAATTTGGTGTAGGAAAAGGAAACAGTAATGGATACAGTACTGAACCACTCGTCTTTAATTTGACCTAAAGACGAATGGTTATCTGATCAGACGTGAACCTTTATTGAAGAATGTCGAAAACTAAAACATCGTTTGTTAGATGATGGGGACAATAGTGACACAGTACAGAAAAATCAACTATACTGAGACCAAGACAACCTAGTGAAAAAGTGTGCAAGAGGGGATAAATGGAATTTCTTAGAAAAAAAGGCAGCTATGGTGGAAGAAGCAGCCAAACGTGGTGATTCTCAAGCCGTCTGCAGAGTCACAAATGAAATCATCGGGAAAAGTCGTAACCTTAATGTACCAGTGAAAGACGTAAATGGGAAGACAGTCACAGCCCCCGATGAAATCTCTGAAGTTTGGGCCTTGCACTTCGAGAAAGTTCTAAACAGACCCCGCCCCCCCCTGAAACAGCTGACATTCCCACAATACCTTTCCTAGAGCTTCAAATCAATACCGCAGAACCACCAACCAAGGAGCTGACACAAGTCGCTCGCAAATTAAGAAATGGCAGAGCGCCAGGAAGCGATCGGATATCAGCAGAAATGATTAAAACCTCGTTAGGTGCCTGCATAACTGAGTGGACTACACTCTTTTCTTGTATTTGAAAATCAGAGAAAGTCCCCGAAGAATGGAGGAAAAGCACACTGATTAAACTTTTTAAGAAAGGAGAAGCATCAAAGTGCGATAACTGGAGGGGTATTAGTCTCCTTTTAATCCCTGGGAAACTTTTCCCGCAGATAATCCTCCGCCGTATTCAAGCAGCCCTAGATAAACACTTACGAGGTGAACAACATGGCTTCCGTCCATCTCGCTCCTGCTCCGACCTTATATATGTCATGCATATGATGATCGAGGAATGCAACGAATGGAAGAAAAAGTTATACCTTGTCTTTGTGGATTTCAAAAAAGCCTTTGACTCAATACTTCGAGAGTCACTTTGGAAAATCCTCCGTTATTACGGCATCCCTAAGAAACTTGTGTCCTTGATCATTGCTCTGTATGAAAATACCGAAAGTTGCGTTCGGACCAATGAAGGAAGTACAAGGTATTTCCATATTATGTCCGGTGTCAAACAGGGGTGTGTCCTCTCTCCCCTCCTTTTTGTCCTTGTAATTGATTATGTGCTCCGATATTGCACGGGGTTTGGTATTCAACTCTGCGAAAATAAACAACTAGCAGATCTCGATTTCGCGAACGACATCACCCTGATGGAGGCAAACAAGAAAAGGCTCCAGGACCTTCTCGATATCATCCGAGAGAAGGCGAGACTTTTAGGATTGAAGATCGACTCGGGCAAGACAAAAAGCATGGCATTTAGCGACTCGCCACTGGACATAAGGTGCCTGGATACCGCAGTAGAGCAGGTTGTGGAGTTTAAATACCTTGGAAATACAGTTGAACGAACCGGATCTAGCGAGAAAGAGGTGCAGTCGAGGATTGGACAAGCCAGTGGAGCTTTTAATCGACTAAAGCCAGTTTGGCAATCGAAGAAGTACTTCACCAAACTGAAACTAAGGCTTTTTAACAGTAACGTCCTCTCGACCCTCCTGTATAGCAGCGAGTGCTGGAAACTGAACCAACAACAGTAAAAGAGGATTCTTGTATTCGAAAACAACTGTCTTCGAAGAATACTAAACATCGACTGGAGATCACATAAAACAAACCAGTCAGTTCGATCTATATCGTGCCAGCCCCTGGTAACAGACGTCATCCGCCGACGAAGATGGCGTTACTTGGGGCATGTTATCCGTATGACGGAGGATAGAATTCCTAAACCTGTACTGGAATGACAGCCGCAGGGATCCCGTAGAAGTGGACGGCCGAAAAATACACTTCGTCGCAACTACCAGCAGGGCCTCAAACGCATCAATACGACGGTCCAGCCCCAGTGGGAAGATATATGGGCAGCAGTATATATGAGGGATGATTGACGACTCTTCCTGGATGCCCTGGGTGCCTCTGGTGGCACAGGAGGAACTAAGGTCTAAGGTCTAAGGTAATGGATACAGACTCTTGCAATTTCTTAGGTATAGCAATCTAGTTATAACCAATACTGTGTTTGGTCATGAAATGGCTCATAAGTTAACATGGTATTCATGTGATGGTAAAACAGCAAACCTTATTAATTATTCTATAGTAAACCGAAGACTGGCAGGATCAATACAAAATACCAAGGTATATAGGAGTGCTGTTATTGATGTTAAAAGTATAGATCACGATCTCGTAGTGTCAAGAATTAATTTAAAGCTGAAATTTCGGAAGGGTAACTACCTCCCGGGAAGTTATGATGTTAGCAGACTCCAGGATGAGAATTTGAGAAGACTTTCCAAGAACAGCTGAACACTAAACTTGAGGGTTTAAAATTTGATAATGTGTAAAATGTTTGGAACAATTTTAGAAGAATAATTTGTGAAGTTGCTGAAGGTGTCTTATGGAAGTAAGCTAGGACTGCAGCTAGGAATATTAGTGAAAAGGCTCTATGTTTAATAAAAAGGAGAAATGACTTGTAGAAGAATTATCTGAGTGATAGATCGTATAAAAATAAAAGGAATATAAATAAAGTGGAGAAAGCATTAAAATAGGAACTAAGGAGGTGTGAAGTGGAGGCCATGGATAAAATTGCCGAGGATCTGTAAGATGCTGCTAGACGGCATAATAATAAAATATTGTACTGGCATTTTAATAGATTGAGAGGGAGTAGTCAATCCGGACTTGGCCCAGTTAAAGATAGGAACGAGGCCACAATTAGCGATAAGCAAAGAATTGAAGAGAGATGGGCAGAACATTTTGAAAATTTGCTAAACCAAGATAGAGTTGCAGGACAAGATATAGAGGAAAGCCTGAAAAAGTTTGTAATACCTTGGTTTTGAAAGAAGATTTGTTTTGTGAGGAAAAATTAGCGATAGTACTAAAAGGATTAAAAAATAATAAGGCTCTTGGTGCAGATAGGGTGGTAAATGAGTTTCTTAAACATGGTGGCTCAGAGGTTAGAAATACGCTACTGAATAATATTAATATGATTTTTGAAGAAGGGAAAGTACCTAACAATTTTAGGAAAACCTTAATTAAGCCACTTTATAAGAAAGGTGATAAAAGCTAGTGTGGTAATTATCGAGGCATTAGTCTGGTTTCTTTAGGTAGCAAATTACATAACAATATGATACTTTTTAGACTGAGACATGCCGTAGACAAAGTTTTAAGAGAAGAAAAGTGCGGTTTTAGAAAAGGTAGAGGATGTGTCGACCAAATTTTCACTCTTAGGTTAATAATTGAGAAGTTCCTGGGTTGTCAAACACCTTTGGTCCTCAGTTTTATAGATTATGAGCAAGCGTTTGATTCTGTTGATAGAGCAGCTTTGGTAAAGGTTTGTATGGTACGAGGCATGTATTTTAAGTAAGTACCGCTTTGGAATAAAAAAAAGACGTACAAAGATATCGCAATAATTTTATTTTTACATCAAATCCTGGACCTTAATCTACTTTTCTCCATAATTTTCGTGAATATTAAGGCACTTGTCATAACGTGGCACCAGGTTTTGAATACCCTCCTCATAAAATTCTGCTGCCTGACTTGTTAACCACTGTATCACAACTGTTTTAACTTCGTTATCGTCTTGAAGACGCTGACCACCCAAGTGTTTCTTTAAGTACAGGAACAAATGGGAGTCGCTTGGCGCCAGATCAGGGCTGTATGGAGGATGATCTAGAATATCCCATTTAAAAGATTTGCTGAGATCTTTGGTCCGATTAGCCACATGTGGATGGGTATTGTCACTCAGCAAAATGATACTCTTACTCAACTTGGAATGTCTTTTGTTCTGGATGGCAAGACGCAGATTCTTCAATGTCTCTCAATAAGACGCTGCATTGATTGTCTCATTACGAGGCAAAAACTCCATTAGCAATACTCCTTTTTGTCCCAAAAAACTGTGCACCTGTTTTTCCGGGCAGAAATTGTTTGCTTAAACTTCAATTTTTTGGGTGATGATGAAAGTCACCATTCCATGGATTGTTGTTTTGATTCTGGTGTGACAAAGTCTACCCATGTTTTGTCACCAGTAACAATTTCGTCTAAAAAATATTCATCTTCATTGTGGTACCGCTCAAGGAAAGTCAATGCGCTGCCTACGTTGGGTTTTGTGCAAATCCGTCAACATTTTTGGAATCCAACGTATACACAATTTCCAGTAATTCAAGTTCTTACTCACAGTGCGATTCAAAACACTACGAGAATATTGAGGAAACCAGTCGCACATTGACGAAACTGTAAGTGCTCTCACCCATTTCCTTACCATTCCATCACTCATAATGTTTTGTGTTTAAAATTTACAGATCGCAAGATGAATATCGATTGGTTTTATGCGTTTAGCACTAAGAATCGTATAACAGCCCGTACTTCACAATCGGCGGGACTCACGATTGTCGGAGGCATCTTAAACACTCAGTAAACAACGTATACAATGAAGAATCAGACTGCAATGGCGTCAATGCGTAGACCAGAGATGTAGGTAACCAGCGCGTATGCGCAGAACGCCAACCGTAGCGCTGCGGCCGGCGGAATCGCAATACGGTACGTACTTAAAAAACATGCATCGTGTACCAGAAAAATACATTAAAGTGATTAGTGCTATGGACGAGAATTACGCTGCTGTGGTTAAGATAGGAAATGAGGTTAGCAACTAGTGCTATATTAAATTGGGAGTTAAGCAGGGTTTTGTTGTATCCCCCTTTATATGCAAAATTTTGATGGACTTTGTCTTAAGGAGCACAGGAGAGTCAATGAGAGACCATGGTATCAAATGGGGAGGAAAGAGTCTCCTGGACTTAGATTATTCTGATGATTCAAGTATCCTAGATGAAAGTGTGAGCAAAATGAATGAACTTTTTGAGGCTTCGCGAGTTCAGGGTGCTAGAATAGGTTTGAAAATTAATGTTAAGAAGACCAAGTCACTAAGGCTAGGAATAAATGAAAATGAAAAGGTGACTTTGGGTAATGAAAAGTTTGATCAGGTGGGCCGCTTCACTTACCTTGGTAGTATTTTTAGCAAAGATGGTGGGAGCAGTGAAGATGTTAAAAGTAGAATAGCCAAGGCTCAGGGTGTTTTGTCACAGTTAAAAAAAGTTTGGAAGAATAGGAAGATTAGTCTGCAAACCAAGACTAGAATATTAGAAGCTACAGTGATGACGGTGGTCAAATATGGCTCTGAAGCATGGGCGCTTCGTAAAGCGGATGAAGAATTACTTAAGCGAGGCGGATGAAGAATCTGCAAATCGGATGAAGAATATTCAAATCAAGCTTGAAACGAACAAAAATCACTATAAACAAGAGTTTGGGTATCGCCTTCTTCTCTCACTGTAAAAGTCTAAAACCTAGTGCGTCATTGGTGCTTTACTGAAAACTATAGCCTCTGCGTCCTGAACAGTCTTGGAAAGTATAAACAACATCAAATTGAATATTTGATATAAAATGATATTAACTGTTGAAAAATCCATCAGTTCAAGAGTTTATTTTAATGTAATTTTGTTTTTATTTTCAATGCTGTAAGAACTGGAAAAGAAATATTTGTAATATAATTCGTTTTCAGTGAAGCGCCTATGACGCAATAGGCTTTTGGTTTTTATTTACAGTTAAGGAAGGGGCAGTATCCAAACTCTTGTTTGAAGTGAAACTATATTCGTCTTGAACAACTTTAGAGATAACTAATAAATTAAACTGAATATTTGATGTATAGTGATATTAATTGCTGAAAGTTGATCAGTTTAAGATTTTACTATAATTTTAATGTTTATTTTCAATATAAAGGACAAAAGAAAATATTTGTAATAAAATTGGTTTTCAGTAAAGCGCCAATGAAGCATTAGGTTTTAGACTTTTACAGTGTGAGAATGAGGCGATACCCAAACTCTTGTTTGTAGTGTTTTTTTTTTCGTTTCAAGCTTGATTTGCATATTCAAATTAAGTTTAAGTCGTTTTAATTTTTATTTATTCATTTACATTAATATCTCTCGTATGTTTGTATGCATCGATTGTTTATATAATTTCTGTTCGTTTTAAGTTTGATTTATACTTCAATACCCAAATATTTTTTTTCATTTTAAGCTTGATTTTCATATTCAATCTAAGCATTACTCGCTCTAAAATCTATTTGTTCATTTATAGTATTACTTGTTGTATGTTTTTTCTATGATTCTTTATTCAATTTCTGTTTGTTTTGGGTTTCATTTATTCTTTAATAGTAATTTCTGGCCGTTTTGAGTTTGAATTTTTACAGGTATTTTTATCTGCTGAGCTTAAATTTAAAATGATCTTTAATTTTCTTTGAAACACTCATTTTTCGGAAAGTTTTTTTTAGTTAATTTTTGTTCATTTTTGATTGCATCCCTTCCATAAGGACCTTACATACAACCAGTACATAAATTACAACGCCTGTCCCCAGGCCCTAGAGGGTTGTGTCGACACAGGAAATTTTGTTATCTGACCCTTAAACTATTATTAACAAAATGGCTATCTAAAAATTTTGATCTGATGCATTTGGGGGGAAAAGGACTTGAGGGGGACAAGCTGCCCTCCGATTACTTTTGACTCTTGAAAAGTGAACTACAACTTTCAATTTCCAATCAAATGAGCCCCCTATGAAGTTTATACGAACATCCCTTCAATAACAACCATATACCCCCAGGGGATAAATTATAACGCCTGCCCCCGGTCTCTGTGGGGCGGTGTGGACACCGGTGTTTTTTTTTAATCTGAGCTTTAAACTATTTCTAACATAATGTCTACCTCAAAATTTTTATCTGATGCATTTGGGAGAAAGGCGTCGGGGGAGGAGGCTAGCTCCTCTCCGATCTCTTTTTACTCTTAAAAATTGAACTAAACTTTCAATTTCCAATCAAATGAGCCCTCAATGAATTTTATATGAGCATTCTTTCCATAACAACCATATATGCACCCAGAGCATTACTTACAACGCCTGCCTCCAGGCCCTGGGTGGTTGCATCGACACAGAAATACTTCTTATCTCACCCTTAAACTATTTTTAATGAAATGGCTGTTTTAAAAATTTATGGTATAGGATGGGGGGAAAAGGGTGTGTAGGGGGGGGAAGGCTATTTGCCCTCGGATATTTTTTGGCTCTTTGATTTTTTTTTATCTAATTTTGAACAATATTTAAAAGAACTGGCTATCTCAAAATTTCTAGCGGATAGATTTGCGGGAAATAGGACGTGGGGGGGGGGGCTAGATGCCCTTAAATCTCTTAACTGTTAAAAGTGAACTAGAACTTTCAATTTTCAATCAAATGAGCCCTCTATGAAGTTTATACGAGCATCCCTTTCATAAGAATCATACATGCCTTTAGGACACAACTTAGAAGGCCTTCCCCCGGGCCCTGGGGGGTTGTATTGACACCGGAGTTTTTCTTAACTTTTTTTTTTTTTTTTTTTTTAACAAAATGTCTATCTCAAAATTTTTATCAGAGTGGTTTGGAAAAAGAAGGCGCAAGGGGGCTAGTTACCCTTGGATCTCTTTTGACTATTAAAAAGTGAACTCGAACTTTCAATTTTTAATCAAAGGAGCCTTCTTTGAAGTTTATACGAGCATCCCTTTCATAAGAGCCATATATGCCCCAGGGCATAACTTACTATGCCTGCCCCTTGCCATAGAGGGTTGTGTGGACACCTGAGTTTTTCTTATCTCTTTGGAACATCTTTTAACTTAATGGCTATCTCAAAATCTTTCCCGGATGCATTCGGAAAAAAGGGTCATAAGGGGGGGGGGGCTAGTTGCTCTCCAATCTCTTTTGACTCCCAAAAACTGAACTACACCTTTCAATTTACAATCAAATGAGCCCTCTCTGAAGTTTTTACGAGCATCCCGTCCATAAGAACCATATATTCCCCCTAGGTAAAACTTACACCGCCTGCCCTCGGGCCCTAAAGGGCTGTGTCGACCCGGAGATTTCATTATATGGCCTTTGAACTATTTTTTAAAAATGGCTATCTCAAACTTCTTAACAGATGGGTTTGAGAAAAAAGGGTGGGGGGGGCAGGGGCCCTCCAATATCTTTTGACTCTTAAAATGTGAAATAGAACTTTCAATTTCCAATCAAATGAGCCCTGTTTGAAGTTTATACGAGCATCTCTTCCATAATAATCATATATGCCCCCAGGACATAACTTACAACACCTGCCCCCCGGGCCCTGGGGGTTGTGTCGACACTGAAGTTTTGTTATATGATATTTGAACTATTTTTAACCAAATAGCTATCTCAAAATTTTTATCGGATGCATCTGGGAAAAAAGAGCGTGGGGGGTGGTTACTCTCCGATATCTTTTGACGCCTAAGAAGCGAACTAGACCTTTCAATTTCTAATAAAAGGAACCCTCTCTCAAGTTTATATGAGCATTCCTTCCATAAGAACTATATATGCCCCCAGGGCAAGAATTATAACCCTTGCCCTGAAGACTGTGGGGGGAGTGTTCCTGCTCAAAGATATAATTTCCAGAACTTTCAACCTCGTTGAACAAAATGGCTATCTCAGAATTTTGATTGGATGTGTTTGGAGAAATGGTGGGCGCGGAAGGGGTGTTAGTTGCCTTCCAATCACTTTCGACTATTGAAAAGGGCACTAGTCTCCAGAGTGATAGCATCTTTTTGGATTTATTGAACTTTAAAACCAGCTGTGAAATTGTATTAATTCAGTGCCTTGAGCTTTAATATAATTCAGTGACCTTGAGGATTACAGAAGTTTGACAATACTCTGCTACGGATTATAATCTAAAGTAGACTTATTGATATGGACTAATTGCTTTGTTTGGATTTAATATTACGGTAGTAATCAACAGATCGTCCTATTATTTGTGTGGCGTTCGAATTACTTTGGATTAGCTGATTAAGGATGCCAGAGTACGGTGGTGAATAACAAAGCAGGTTCCGTGGACCACCGGGCCAGCCGTCAATTGCAGATTGCCACTGCTACCATGGGTCTGCCCACTGAAAGATAAGTTGATTTTTTTTCTCTTTTTTGGTTTTTCTCGTAGTAGCGAAGAAATGTCAAAATTCCAACAGTTCCAGCTTGCGTTAGCGAATTTCAAAAAATTCCCGCTGTGGCCCGTAAGAATTATCCAAGTTTCAAAGGATAAAAAAGGAATCTTCAACTACTTAGTTTTTGCGTATGGAGATCACACAGAGTCGCGCCTAACGGAGAATAGTCTCATCTCGTTTGAGGACAATTACCGCGAAGCATCTACAAAAACTGATAAAAATGTCGGAAGTGCGTTTAAAAAGGTTAACCAAAACCCAGACATTTATAAGATGGCTTCCAAAACTTTCGCATCGCTGAGAGCAGTTTCTTCTGAACCATCTACCGCGGATTTGCTAGCTAAAATAGTCGCAACTGAGGAAGAAATAGCTAAGACAAAAGAATCAATGATGAGCGCGATTACTAAGCAAGTTCAAGATAAGTGCAGAAACGACCGAACTCTGAAAACTTCTGTTGATATTATCGTGAGTGAAATATACTCGTCAGTGTTGCTTGAGTTAAATCCGAAGCTACAACAATTGTTGGTATCAGTAAATAATATCAAAGGACTGGTTGAAAATTTAGAGAACCAAATTGCAAAATTAGAAGTGAAAACTGATTATTATGAGCTAGAAAAACAGCTTGAAACTCTGGTTTTTCACGGTATTAAGCAGCAGCCGGGTATTGACTTGAAGTCGACCATTCTGAATATAGCCCCGCAGAAGCTGGGGCTTTCCGGTATCTCTGATTGTGATTTTGCTATGGTTTACAGGTCGAAATTGAATAATCCAGGGTCGGCAAACGATAAAGTTGCACCAGTGTTCGTGAGATTTTCTACCTGTGAGACGACCCGTAAAGTGTTTGCGAGTAAATCATAATTGGCTGGGTCGAAAATTTTTTTGTCTTACCATGAGTCTCTCACCAAGCGCCGTCGCGACATCTTGAGTGCCGTGAGAGACAAGTTTGGCGTGAAAAATGTATGGTCAGATCGTGGCCAGGTTCTCGCAATGCTTCCGGGTGAGCGAGCTGCTCGTCGAATTAACTCGTTTTCAGATTGCGTTTAGTTTGTTGTTTATGAGTAGTTTGGTAGTGTTTATCTCGTTAAGATGTTCTATATTGCTCTTTATTTATATTTTTATTTTGTTGGTTAGTTTTTGATTTCTTATGAGAATAAATATCATCCCGTTTGAGAGCGGAAAAGGGATAAATTATAGGATTCTTTTTTGCGTAAGTTGATATGAGTAGTATTTTAACTGGAAGATCGAGTGATTTGCAAAATAATCCGTTTAATGTTAATGATTATTTGTTGACGGATATTGGAAATGATGGGTTGCAAATTAGTTTTCGTCCATCTCTTGATAGTAAATATCACCAGTTATCAACTTTGGAGGAGTTATGCCGGTCTGGATTTCATGCATGTATATGGAATTGTCATTTAACGTCTTCTTACCATGAGATTTTTGATTTTATTTCCCGATCTAATAATTTACATATAATGGCATTATGTGAAATATTTTTGGGTCATGATACCCTTCTTTTGTCTTTCAACTTTCCAGGTTATAAACTGATTGCTCGAAGTCGATCGTCAATGGGACGTGGAGGCCTGGCTTTCATTGTCCCACAGGATTTGAATTGGAAAATTAGAAAGGATTTGGACATTTGGAAGGAGGGTAAAATAGAAACCCTTAGTATAGAAATTCAGTTTCAAAATTGAGCTTGTATTTTTACTGTTGTATATAAGCCACCAAGTGCATCATTTGAAGAGTTTGCTGAAGGATTTGAATGTCTTGCTGCAAAGGTAAATAGATCTAGTCAAGAGTTTATATGTATGGGAGACTTTAATTTTGATTTGTTAAATATACGTGGACCAAATTTGGATTTTTTTGAGCCTGACGATGTCAAATGATTTATACTCGACCGTGAGCATTCCAACGAGAATCACGGATCATTCGAAAACGCTCATCGATAATGTGTTTGTGTCTTCAGTGATACAAAGTAAACTTTGCTGCTCTGTTGTTATAAGCCCAACCTCCAACCATCTTCCGGTTGTATTGCATTTGAATTCTGATGGTAAGAAAAATAACAGAAAGAATAAAATACCAATGCGTGAACTGAAGTCAGTTAATCTGAAAAAAACTGAAGAACAAATTTGTGTTATTAACTGGGAAGCAGTACTGAATGAAGATCATCCGTTGGAAGCATTTGAAAAGTTTAGCCAAATAGTGTCGAATGTTTATGATAGGACGTGTCCGATTAAACAAACAAACCCCAGAAAGAATAAGCCAAGGCCACCATGGCGTTATGATGAGCTGCTTAATCTATTTAATATGAAAAAGCGGGCGGGTGAAGATCATCTAAATCATCGGCAAAATAATAAGCTCCATGAGATGTATAAAGAGCTAAGCAATAGAGCAAATGCCCTAAGAAGAAAAAAAAAGAAGGCATATGTTACAAATGTATTTTGAAGAAAGTAAAGGTAACCCCAAAGCAACATGGCAAGTTGTGAATGATCTTCTAAAAGGCCCGATGAAGCCATCGGAGCCAAAAATTGTGCTAAATAATAGGACCTTGGAAGAAACTGAGGAAATCTGCAACGCATTTGGACAATATTTCTCTGAAATTGGCTGCAAGATTCAAGAAGAAGCAAGAAGCTCCCATGTTTTCGAATCAAGCAGTTTTGTGGATGAGCGAGGAAGAGGTTTCGAAATGCATTTCCAGCCTTGTACTGAAGAGGAGGTACGCAAAATTGTTAGCACGATTAAGTCAAACAGTGCAAGAGTTGATGGAATGAACCTTAGAACGCTCAAGTCGGTTCTGGTTTATTTGCTTCCTGTCCTCGTATACCTTATCAATATTTCTATGGAAAAGGGGATGTTTCCGAGTGCGCTTAAAATAGCTAAAGTTGTACTGTTGCACAAAGGTGGAGTCAAAACTGATATATCTAATTGGAGACCAATATCAATTCTCCCGATTTATTCAAAAGTTTATGAAAAGATTGTTCATCACCGGCTTTACGAGTATCTGATGAAAATTGGTGTTTTACACGATGGTCAATTTGGCTTCCGGAATGGACATTCGACGACGCAGGCAGTCCAGCATCTTCTGGAAAATATTAACTCAGCACTTGAGAATGGCGAGCAGTGCATGGGCGTTTTTATTGATTTTAGAAAGGCTTTCGACACTGTTGATTTTAAGATTTTATTGGAAAGGCTGTGTTATTTAGGCATAAAGGGTAGTGTTTGAAATTGGTTTGAATCGTATTTAAGTGAAAGGAAGCTATTTGTGACTTTGAGTAACAAATCTTCTCAGCCGTTTCCCATAAAGAGTGGTGTTCCACAGGGCTCAGTTCTTGGTCCTCTCCTGTACCTGATATTCGTAGACACAATGAGATTCTACATTCCCGGAGTTTCAGTTACTTCTTTTGCTGGCGACACGGCTTTAGTGATTGCAGCAAAGTCGCTGCAAGAGCTCTTGTTCAAGGCTAATAAGGCGCTGGATGGCCTACATGAATTTGTTTGTGCTAACCTACTTAGCGTCAATGCATCAAAAACTAATTTTATGATGTTTACGAGGACTGGTTCTGCTCCCACTATCCCTGTTGTGATAATATAAAATGGCCTACCGCTCTCACAAGTCGAAAAGATCTGATATCTGGGATTCATCCTGAATCGAAACTTGAGTTGGAAAAAACACTGCGACTTCATGGCATGCAAGCTGGCGCGAGGCCTTGGAGTTCTGAACCGTTTTCAAAATTTTTTACCTTTAAAAATTCTACTTTTATTGTATTTTTCCATAATAGCGCCTTATATAAATTATGGTTGTTTGATTTGGGCGAGTAATTTTAGTTGCAATTTTAGAAGAGTTCAAGTTCTGCAGAATAAGGCTATAAGGTTGATTGGAAGGTATGATCGTGGTATTGATAGTACTGAATCACTTTTTAGATATTTAAAAATTTTAAAGGTCGGTGAAATAAGGGATTATCAAATTGGAGTTTTTGTATTTCAGTGTCTGAATGGTCTTGCACCGGATTTTTTTATGAATATTTTTAAGCCTAATTCGTTTTATCACGATTATTCGACTAGGAGTGCGGATAGTCTTGCATCTGAGCCACGGAACGCAACGAGAGCGAGTCAAGTGACCAGAAATATGGGCCCGTCAGTTTGGAATTCGTTCCCAGATTCTGTTCGTCAAGCTGAAAGTGTGCCGCAACTTAAAACCCGTATTAAAAATCATTTCTTTTCAGGAATTTGGTAGTGTTAAAGGTTCGAGAGAAGGCTTCTTTTTTTTTTTGTAGATGTTTTATTTTTATTTTTTTTATATTTTGTGCCATTATATATTTATCATTAATTTCAGTTATTATTATTGTTTTCCCCTTTTTTCATTTTATTTGGTTTGATGATTTGGCACGCATGATATCCAACCGGTCGCTTTTTCAAGCATCTTCTTGCTTTAGTGTGACTTGTTGTCACATTGAGTTGTTTTTTTGTTTATAAAAATGTATGAAACTGAACCTATAAAAACCTTATATGCCCCAGGGAATAGCTTATAACCCTTTCCCTGAGGGCAGGGGGGCGGTGGTTTATCATCCTCAATAACCTTTTTTCCGGAATTTTCAACTACGTTGAAGAAAATGCTTATCTCAAAATTTTGATTAGATGTGTTTGGGGAAAAGGTGGGCGTGAGAGGAGGATTAGTTGCCCTCCAGTTACTTTCGACAATTGAAAAGGGCACTAGCCCTTTGAATTTCTAATTGAATGAGCCCGTTTTGAAGTTTCTACAACAGAGCTTTCTATAAAAACCTTATATGCCCCCAGGGCATAACTTACAACCCTTGCCCTGAGGGCTGTGGGGGAGTGTCCTCCTCAATAACATAAATTCTATTTGGGAATCAACTTAGTAAAACAAAATGGCTATCTCAAAATTTTGATTGGATGTGTTTGGGGAAATGGTTGGCGTGGAAGGACACACATACACACACACATACATCCACACATACACACACACACGTTATTTTAAGTTAGGTTAGGTTAGCCCATGTACGCGTCACTTGGGTTATCTGAGGTTAGGTTAGACACAGGCAAAAAGTTAGGTGTATGATGCCTAACCTTTTCCGGCGAGTATGGCTTGGTTAGACTAGATTAAGCTAGGTTAGATTAGACTAGGTTAGGTTAGGTTTGTCTAAGTACGCTTCACTTAGGTTAGCTTAGGTTAGGTGAGAGACATGTAAAAATTTAGGTTTATGATTAGGTTAGGTTAGGTTAGATTAAGTTAGGTTAGGTTAAGTTAGGTTAGACTAGGTTAGCCTACGTACGCGCGCGTACGTAGGCTAACCTAGCCTAACCTAACTTAATCTAAACTAACATAACCTAATAATACACCTAACTTATTGCATGTCTCTCACCAAACCTAAGCTAACCTAAGTGAAGCGTACGTAGACAAACCTAACCTAGTCTAATCTAACCTAGCTGAATCTAGTCTAACCTAACCATACTCGCCGGAAAAGGTTAGGCATCATACACCTAACTTTTTGCCTGTGTCTCACCTAACCGCAGATCACCTATGAGATGACTATAGTGGATACCATCACCTAACTTAACCGCAAGTGTGTGTATGTTTGTGTGTGTGTATGTGTGTGTGTATGTGTGTGTGTATGTGTGTTTGGGTGTAGATGGGTGGGTGTGGGTAGATGTGTGTATGTGTGTGTATATGTGTGTGTGTTTTTTTGATTATGTATGTGTGTGTGTGTGTGTGTATATTTGATTGTTTCTTTGTCTGTGTGTATGGGGTTGTGTGGGGGTGGCTGAGGGGGCGTGGGTGTGTGTGTGTGTGTGGTTTAGGTTTGTTTTGTGTGGGGGGGTGGGTGGGAGTGGGAGTGTGGGCGTGTGGGTGGTATGGTTTAGTCGTGGGTTTGTACGCTTGTGGGAATGTGTGTGTGTATGTGGGTGGGCAGGTTTGAGCTAAAGATTGTTAGTTTTTGTGTGTGATTAAGAGTTTGAGAATGTGTGTGTTTGAGAGTGTAAGTATGAGTGAGAGATTGTGTGTGTGTATTAATGTTATAAATGTAGAAAGTTTGTGCGTGCGTGATTATTAGTTTGTGTATGTATTTGTGAATGTAAGTATTTTTTTTCTTTCTTGAGTATGTGTGTGTGTATGTGTTTGTGTATTTGTTTTTGTATGTATGAGTGTTTGTGGGTGTGTGTATTTGAGTGTGTACGTGAGTGTGTATGTGTGTGTGTGTGTGTGTATGGTTGAGTATGGGTGTGTTTAAGTTTTGGTGTTTGATTGAGGGCAAGTGGGATAGGAAGAGTGTGTGAATTTGAAAGTGTGTGTTTGTAAGATAGATGGAAAGAGTGAGAGTGTATGTGAGTGTGTGTGTGTGGGTGTGTGTGTGTGGGTGTGTGGGTGGGTGTGTGTGTGTGGGAGTGTGTCTTTGTGTATTTCTGGGGGTGTATGAGGGTGGGTGTATGTGTGTGTGTGTATGTGTGTGTGTATGTGTGTGTGTATGTGTGTGTGTATGTGAGTGGTTCTATGAGTTAGTGGAAGAGAGAGTATTTTTGAGAGAATGTGCGATTGTATTTGTTTGTGTGAGAGTTTGTGAAAGAGGGAGTGAATGATAGATTGTATGATAGAGTGCATGTGTGTGTGTATGTGTTAGAGTGTGTGTGTGAGTGTGTGTATGTGTGTGTATTTATTATTGTGTATGTGTGAGTGTGTGTGTGTGTGTGTATGTGATTTTGGGTGTTTGATTGTGTCTATTTTTTTGTGTGTATTTCTAAGTATATATGTGTGTGTGTGTGTCTGTGTGTGTGTGTACGTGTGTGTGTGCATGTGTGTGTGTATGTGTGTGTGTGAGTGTGGGGGTGTGTGTGAGTGGGTGATAGTGTGTGTGTGTGCTTGTGTGCGTGTATGTGTGTGTGTGTGTGTATGTTTTGGTGTAAGAGCGGTAGTATGTGTGTGTGTATGTGTGTGTGTGTATTAGTTCGCGAATGATTTTGTATGTGTGTGTTTATGTGAGTTGGTATGTTTGTTAGTATGTGTGTGTGTGTGTGTATTTGTGTTTAAGTTTGTGTGTAAGTGTTTGAGAATGTGTGAGTGTATGTGTGTGTGTGTGTGTGTTTGTGAAAGATTGTGTTATCAAGAGTGTGCGTAAGAGTTCGTGATAAAGTGTAAGAGAAATAGAGTTAGAGAGTGAGTGTGTGAGAGAGTGTGAGTGATAGTGACTGTGAGTGGGTGTGTGTGTGTGTGTGTGTGGGTTTGTATATGTTTGTTTGTATGGGTGTGTGTGCATGAGTGAGTGTGTGTGTATACGTGCGCGAGTATGTTTGTGTGGAAGTTTGTGTGTTTGTGTGTGTTTTCGGTTGTGTGGAGTATTGTTGGTATGTTTGGGTGAATGAGAGTGTGTGTATGAGGGTGTGTTTGTTTGTGAGAATGAGTTTGAGTATGTGATAGAGTAAGATTTTGAGAATGTGTGTGAGTGAGTATGTGTGTTTAAGTATGTGTGAGTGTGGGTGTGTGTGGGTGTGTGTGTGTGAGGGTGAGATGGTTTGGGTGGGTGTACTTGTGTGTTTTTATTATTAAGTGTGTATGTGTGTGTGTGTGTCGGGAATTGTGAGAATTATAGTGTGTGAATGAGAGAGATTATGAGTGTGAGTGTGTGTGTGTGTGTGTGTGTGTGTGTGTGTGAGTGTGTGTGTGTGTGTGTGTGAGTGGGAGTGTGGGGGGGTGGGTTTATTAGGGTGTGTGTTTGTGCGTGTGTTTGTGTGTGTGATTATGTGTGTGTGTGTAAGTTTGTGTGTGTGTGAATTTGCGTATGTGTTTGTAATTGTGTGTATGTGTGTGTGTGTGTATTTGTGTGTACTGGGGTGTATATGTGTGTATGTGTGTGTGTGTGTGTGTATCTGTGTGTGTGTGTATGTGTGTATCTGTGTGTGTGTATGTGTGTGTGTGTAGGATAAATTGAGTATGTGTGTGTGTATGAGAGTTTATGAGTGTGTGTGTGTGTGTGATCGTGTGAAAGAGAGTGTGTATGTGTGTGTGTGTGTATATGTGTGTGTGTGTGTAGGCATGTGTGTATGAGAGTGAGTGAGAATATGAGTGTGTATATGTGTGTGAATAAAAAGGTGTGTGTATGTATTTGTGTGTGTGTGTGTGTATGTATGTGTATATGTGTGTGTGTATGAGAGTGATAGTATGTGTAAGAGTGTAAGTGTGTGTGTGTGTAAGATTGTGATAGTACGAGAGAGAGTATGTGTGTGTGTGTATGATTGAGTGAATGAGTGTGTGAATGAGAGAGTGGATGAGTGGTTAAGAGTGTGGGTATGTGTGTGTGTGTGTGTGTGTGTGTGTATCTTTCTAGGTGGGTTTGTATGTTTGTGTGTGTGTGTGTATGTGTGTTGGTATGTGTATGTGTGTGTATTTGTGTGTGGGTATGTGAGAGTGTGTATGTGTGTATGTGTAAGATTTCATGAGAAAGTTTGAGTGTGTAAGTGTATGTGTGTGTGTATGTGTATGTGTGTATGTTTGGTAGAGTATGACTGTATGTGTATGTGTATGTTTGATTGTAAAAGAGTTTATGTGTGTGTGTGTGTAAGTATGTGGGAGTAAGAGTTAGAGATTATGAGTGTATGTGTGTGTGTGTGTGTATGAGAGTGAGAGAGTATGTGTGTGTGTATGTGTGTGTTTGTGTATGATTGTGTGTATGTGTGTGTGTGTGTAAGTTTATGTATGTGTATGTGTGTGTGTGTAGTTCTTTAAGTGAAATTTTTAAGTTGAATGTATGTGTGTGTATGTGTTTGTGTGTGTGTGTATGTGTATTTGTGTATGTTGTTGTGTATTTCTTTAATTGCAATAGTGTGAATGTTAGTGTGTATTTGTGTGAATGTGTGTGTATGATTGTATGTGTATGTTGGTATGTTCATGTAAGTGTGTGTATGTGTATGTGTGTGTGTATGTGTATTTTGGTATTTTTTTAAGTGTGTGTGTGTAAGTGTTGGATTAGGATGGTTTGTATATGTTATGGTGTATGTGTGAGTGTAAATTTGTAAATATGTGTGTGTGTGTATGTTAGTGTTTATTTTTGTGTTTAGGTTGTTGTGTATGTGTGTGTGTGTGTAAGTGTGTAAGTTATCGTGAAATATTGTGTGTGTGTGTGTGTGTAGGTGTGTTAGCAAGATTATTTGTTTTTAGGTGTGAGTTTGTATTTTTTTGTGAGAAAGTGTGTAAGAGTAAGTGTTCAAGAGATAGAATGAGTGATCATGTTAATGAGTGATAGTATTTGGAGGAGAGTACGTGAGTATGTGTGTTTTATAACGTCTGTATGTGTCTGTGTATGTGTGTGTGTATTTGTGTATATGTGTGTGTGTGTGTGTATGTGTGTGTGTGTATGCGTGTGTGTATGTGTGTGTATGTGTTTTTGTGTGTGTATGTGTGTGTGTGTGTGTGTGTGTGCAAGTTGGTGAGATAGTATGTTTGTGTGTATGTGGGTGATTGTATTTGAATTTATGTGTATGTGTGTGTGTGTGTAATTTGTTATGAGAAAGCGTGTATTTGAATGTATGATTTTTTATTTGTATGTGTGTGTGTGTATCTATATGTGTGTTTGTGTGAGTGTAGGTGTGTAGGTGTTTGAGTTTGTATGTGTGTATGTGTGTGTGTGTGTGTGTCTGCAGGTGTGTTTATATGTGTGTGTGTATGTATTTATGTGTTTGTGTATGTGTATGTGTTGATGTATGTGTGTATGTCTGTGTGTGTATGTGTGTATGTGTGTGTATATGTGTGTGTATTTCTGTGTGTCTATATGTGTGTATCTCTGTATGTTTATATGTGTATATGTGTAGATCTATGTGTGTGGATGTTTTTGTGTATGGATGATTGTGTGTTTATTTGTGTGAGTGTGTGTCTGTGTTTATTTTTGTTTGTAGCGATATGTGTTTATGTATGTGTGTGTGTGTGTGTGTGTATGAGCGTATGTGTATGTTTCTATGTGCTTGTATTTGTGTGTATGTGTATGTGTGTGTGTATGTATATGTGTGTATGTCTCTATGTGTATTGCTTTATGTGTATCTTTGTGTGTGTGTTTGTGTGTATGTGTGTGTGTGTGTGTGTGTGTGTGTGTCTGTGTGTGGGTGTTTGTATGTGTGTATGTGTTTTTCTGTGTGTATTTGTTTGTGTGTATGTGCGTGTTTGTATGTGTGTGTGTGTGTTTAAGTGTGTGTGTATTTGTTTTTATGTTTTTATGTATGTATGCGTGTGTGTGGTTGTATGTTTGTTCGTTTTTGTGTGTGTGTTTATGTTTGTGTGTGTGTTTATAGGTGTTTATGTGTGTGTGTGTGTGTATTTGTTAGTGTATATGTGTGTATTTATATGTGTGTGTGTATGTTTGTTTATGTGTGTGTGTGTATATATGTGTGTGTATATTTGTGTTTTTGTGTGTATTTTTATTTTTATGTGTGTGTGTATATGTGTGTGTGTATATGTGTGTGTGTGTATTCATGTGTGTATATATATTTGTGTGTTAGTATATGTTTCTGTATTTGTGTGTATTTATAAGTGTATGTGTGTGTGTGTATGTGTTCTAAAGTATGTTTATAATTTTGTGTGTGTGTGTCTTAGTGTGTGTATTTGTATGTTTGTGTATATATGTGTGTGTGTGTATGTGTGTATGTATGTGTGTATGTGTTTTTGTGTTTTTGACTGTATGTGTGTGTCTTTTTATGTGTGTTTGTATGTGTTTGTGTTTTTTTGTGTATGTGTGTGTGTATGTGTGTATTTGTATGTGTATGTTAGTGTGTGTGTATGTGTATATGTGTGTGTGTGTGTGTTTTTATGTTTGTTTATGTGTGTGTGTGTATATGTCTATGTGTATCTTTGTATGTTTGTGTGTGTTTATTTGTGTATATGTTAGGTTTTTTTTGTTTTTATGTATTTGTGCGTGTGTTTTTTTATTTATGTTTATGTGTTTTTTTTTGTTTTTATTTTTATGTGTGTATTTGAATTTATGTTTGTTTATTTTTATGTTTGTGTGTGTATGTGTGTGTAGGTGTTTGTGTTTATTTTTGAATTTGTATGTGTGTGTATTTGTGTTTGTGTGTGTATGTGTATGTGTGTGTATGTGTGTGTGTGTATTTGTGTTTGTATTTGTATGTGTGTGTCTATTTGTTTGTGTGTATGTGTGTCTTTGTATGTGTGTTTGTCTGTCTGTGTAAATGTGTGTTTATGTTTTTATGTGCATGTATGGAGACCGGGGGAGGGCCTTTGGGGCCCAGGGAGGGCGTTTGAGAGTCCGATACATTTGAGGACCGGGGGAGTGACTTTGGGAGCCCGGGGGCCCTTTGAGGACCAGGGGATGGCCTCTGGGGGTCTGAAGAGGGAATTGGGGGGATAACACTTCGAAATTTTTACTTTTTAGTTTACTTTTTTTTTTGCGGCGCATCCCTGCGGTACATCCTGCGGCGCTTTCCTGTGGTGCCTCCCTGTGGAACATTCCCCGCGACGCTTTCCTGACCCACGGCGCATCCCTGCGGCAAATCCTGTGGCACTTTCCTGGCCCACGGTGCATCCCGGCAGCGCTTCTCTGGTCTGGGGGACTCTTTGGGGGGCCCAGGGAGGGTGTTTGGGGGCCCCTTGGGGGCCGGTGGGTCCCGGGGGATCCGGGGGGCCCTGTCAGGCCCAGGGGAGGGCTGGGGGGGATCCGGAGAGGCAGGGGGGAGCCTGGGGGACATTTGGGGACCGGTGGCGGGCCTGTGGGACCCCGGGAGTGTTTTGGATGCTCGAGGGGCTTTTGCGGACCGGGGGGACAGATGGGGGCCTGGGGGACATTAGGGGACCGGTGGAGGGCCTTTGGGACCCCGTTGGTCCTTTGGGAGCTCGATGGGCCTTTGGGGGGCCCGGGGATGGCCGTTAAGGGTCTGGGTGGGCCTTTGGGGGGCGCCGGTGGCCCTTTGGGAGCTTGGGGGGCCTTTGAGGACCAGGGGCTTCCTTGGGGGTTGAGGTAGGAGGATTGTAACCCTTTGGGGTTGTGTTAGAGGACCTCACAACACTGTTAAAATGAAAATTGTGTATTATAACGACCACAGAGTTTCACCATTAAATTCTCTTCTAAAATCTCTTCAAAAATCATCTTTTAAAATGTCTCTATCTGTTTCGCCGAAATACTTCCATAACCCGCCTAAAACAGTTTCGCCCGAATAAACCCTAACCGTAAATTCAGCGTGTTCCATTTGTTTTTCGAGTCTCTGTGCTAACGCATTTCAAATTAATACGAAACCTTTTCGCGCGCTAAAACAATTCATCGCTAAGATGTTTCTTGCCTAATTGTTTCCATGTTCTGTGGTTATTAATATCCTTTGGAGTTCGACCAAAAGAACTGTTCCCGAGGCAATGACATTAATGATTTGGATATATTCCTGGAGAATCGTTTCTAGGCGGAAATTTTTAAAGTCTGGCAGATGATGTCATTGATTGATTCATCTGTCAAGAAAGGGGAAATTAATTTGTTGTTTCTAAGGGGAATTATTGATTCACGATTGGTGAATTGAGGTCGACAGCACAGGTGTTCCAAGGTCGATGTTGTTGTTGTTGTAAGTGCACGCTCTCAGCGAAGATCAAGGTTCACAGGTGCTACTCGTGACAGGACCACGTGGTTTATGGTTTTCCAAGTGAGAAAGTTCCTGTTTTTCCAAGTGAGAAAGTTCATGTTTTTCAAATTCTCACTGACAAAAACCATAAAACAGACATGAATTGCTGTTGACATTCGTAAATGTGACAAAGTTCCTGTTTTTTCATTCTCATTGAGAAAACCATAAAACAGACATGAATTGCTGTTGACATCCATAAATGTGACAAAGTCCCTGTTTTTCAAATTCTCACTGACAAAAACCATAAAACATCCATAATTTGATGTTGACATCCGAGAAAAACATCAAATAAATCGAACAACACATAACCATCCATGAAAACAACCATAAATGCGACAAAATTCCTGTTTTTTCATGTGAGAAAATTCCTGTTTTTTCATTCTCACTGAGAAAACCATAAAACATACATAATTTGATGTTTACATCCGAGAAAAACATCAAATAAATAGACCTACACACATATCCGTCTATTAAAACAGACATAAATGTGACAAAATTCCTGTTTTTTCAAGTGAGAAAATTCCTGTTTTTTCATTCTCACTGAGAAAACCATAAACCACGTGGTGCTGTCACGACCTCCTGACCCCTTTCTACTAAAAGGGCACTAGAACTCTCGATTTCCAAACGAATCAGCCCCCTTTGAAGTATATGCGACGACCCCTTCTATATGAAGTGCCTCTAGGAAAAAAACAATAAACAATAATAATGAAAGATCGGAGCCGTATGACCTACTGTACTGTAAGCCTTTATGGAGACTCAAGATCAAATATGCCATCTTTACCAATCAAAATCCTTTTATCATAGCAATGGGAAAATTGCATAGCTTATAGCACTTTCTGAAAGGCTGGGGGAGCCGTTTTCAACCCCGGAGGCATAGAAATTTGACCTTTGAACTACTTTAAACAGAATGACTATCTCAAAGTTTTATCTTATGCATTTGGGGAAAAATTGACCTGGGTGGGGCGGGGCTTCCCCCACAGTATTCTGGGCAAGGGCTATAAGTTTTGCCTGGGGGCATATATGGTTCTTATTGGAAGGAACGCTCTTAAAAACCTCAAAACCGGCTCATTTGATTGAAAATTGAAAGTTCTAGTTCACTTTCTTAGGTATCAAAAGATATCGGAGGGTAACCAGCCCCCCACTCTCTTTTTTCCCAAATTCATCCGAAAACATTTTTGAGATAGCCATTTTATGAAAAATAGTTCAATGATCACACAACAAAAAATCCAGTGTTGACACAGCCCCCAAGGGCCTGGGGGCAGGTGTTGTAAGTTAGTCCCTGGGTTCATATATGGTTCTTATGGAATTAATGTTCGTATAAACTTCAGAGAGGGCTCATTTGATTGGAAATTGAAAGGTCTAGTTCAATTTTTAAGAGTCAAAAGACATCGGAGGGTAAACAGCCTCCCCACACGCCCTTTTTTCCAAATGCCTCCGATAAAAATTTTGAGATAGCTATTTTGTTAAAAAATAGGTCAAAGATCATCTAACAAAACTCCGGTGTCGACACTATTCCCCAGGGCCCTAGGGCAGGCGTTGTAAGTTATGTCCTGAGGGCATATATGGTTCTTATGGTAGGGATGCTCTTATAAACACCAAAGAGGGCTCATTTGATTGGAAATTGGAAGTTCTATTTCACTTTTTAAGAGTCGAAAGAGATCGGAGGGCATCTAGCCCCCCTCCACTCTTTTTTTCCTCAAACCTATCCGATAAGAGCTTTGAAATCGCCATTTTTTAAAAAAATTTCAAAAACCATATAACGATGCTCTGGGGTCGACAAAGCCCCCCCCCCCCAGGGTCCGTGGTCAGGGGTCTTAAGTTTTGCCCTGGGGGAATATATGGTTCTTATGGAAGGGATGTTCGTAAAAACTTACAGAGAGGGCTCATTTGATTGGAAATTTAAAGTTCTGCTTCAGTTTTTGAGAGTCAAAAGAGATTGGAGGGCAACTTGTCCCCCACGCCCTTTTTTCCCCAAGTGCATCCGATAAAAATTCTGAGATAGCAATTTTTTTAAAAATTGTTCAAAAGTCAGATAAGAAAAACTCCGGTGTCGACACAACCCTCCAGGGCATTTTGAGATAGCCATTTTGTCAAATATAGTTAAAAGGTTAGATGACAAAAACTCTGGTTTCGACAAAACTGTCCAGGGCCCGGGTACAGGCGTTGTAAGTTATTTCCTGGGGCCGTATATGGTTTTTATGAAAGGAATGCTCGTATAAACTTCAGAGATGGCTCATTTGATTTGAAATTAAAAGGTCTAGCTAACTTTCTCAGATTCAAAAGATATTGGTGGGAAACAAGTCCCCCCCCCCCTCCCGTCCACACCTTCTCTTCCCCAAACCCATCCGATCAAAATTTTGAGGAGGCCATTTTGTTAAAATTAGTTTCAAACATCAGATATTAAAACCCCGGATCGACAAAACCCCCAGGGCCCGGGAATAGGCGTTGTAAGTTATGCCCTGGGTGCATATATTGTTCATATAGAAGGGATGCTCGCATAAACTTCAGAGAGGTGTCATTTGATTGAAAATAGAAAGTTCTAGTTCACAGTTAAAGAGTAAAAAAAGATCGAAAGGCAATTAGCCCCCCCCCCGCACTCTTTTTTCCCCTAACCCATCCGATAAAAAATTTGGAGATTGCCATTTTAATTAAAATAATTCAAACATCAGCTAATAAAAACTCCAAGTTGGGCACAAACTCTGTTTTTAGTTTGATATTGTTACTTTGATGCTAGGTGTGATACTTTGATGAACAGTTGATCTCGAAAAAAACTTTGATTTTGAAATAGCCTAAGGTATTTTGAAGGTATTTTGAAAAACTTGAAACTTTTTGCAATCAAGAACAAACCAAAATTAATTAAAAAAAAAATTTCCGAAAATGAAGTTTTTCAAAGAAAAGTAAAAGCAATTTTAAACTTAAGATCACCAGATACAAATACCTGTTAAAATTCAAACTCAAAACGACCAGAAATTACTATTAAAGAATAAATGAAACCCAAAACGAACAGAAATTAAAACGCCATTACGCACTAGGTTTTAGACTTTTACATTGAGAGAATGAGGCGGTACCCAAACTCTTGTTTGTAGTGATTTTTTTTCGTTTCAAGCTTGATTTGCATATTCCATTTTAAGTTTCACTCGTTTTAAGATTTGTTGATTCATTTACATTAGTATCTATTGTATGTTTGTTTGCATTGATTCTTTAATTAATTTCTGTTCATTTGAGTTTCATTTATACTTCAATAGTAAAATTTTTTTTTTGTTTTAAGCCTTATTTGCATATTCAATGTAAGCATTTTTCGCTTTAAGATTTATCTATTAATTTAGATTATTATTTGTTGTACGTTTTTTTTCCTATTGTTGTTTATTTAATTTCTTTTCCTGTTGGGTTTCATTTACTCTTTAATAGTAATTTCTGGTCGTTTTTTAGTTTGAATTTTAACAGGTATTTGTATCTGCTGATCTTAAGTTTAAAATGGCCTTTACTTTTCTTTGAAAGACTTCATTTTCGGAAAGCTTTTTTTTTTTAAATTAATTGTTTAGAAGGGATCATAGTTCTTAATTTCAAAGTGAGACTCTTACTTTGTAAATGCTCCTTAGGCCAGCTCAGCTTCAAGAGTCCATTATTTCTATTTAGAGTTCACCTTAAACTTATTTCTGGTACCTTATACTGCCTTGAACCAAAGCTAAAAAATATCTGGTCTTAAATTTCTGGCTACTAATAGTGAAAAGAAGTATTGCTGCTTTGATTTGATTTAAACTAAGCACAATTGTTATTCCTACAAAGCAGAGGTCAAGTTTTTTTTTCTTTTTTTGCTTTTATCTCTCAATTTCATTTTGAAGCTTCTTTTAAAAAGTATGGTTGGAATACAATCCAAGGATTCAAATTATAATAAACAAGCCTGGAAGCCTTATCACTAAAAGAAAATAGTAAGACATACGTAAAATGAAGCCACGACAAAACGCTGTGTAATTTGAAACTTCGTCCACAATTGGAGTTCCTGTTTTTAAGTGACAAATTTAAATTCTAAAGAGTTTGAAAGGCTTCTAAATATGGAAATATAACTCAATTACTCTATTTTCAAAATGAAATAACTAAAACTGAGCAAAAGTGTCAAGTGGCACCAATAAGAAAAGGAAATAAAATATTTTGTTTTGCACACGAAGTCCTAAGAAAAGATTTGTTCTTATACACATGTCGCCAAATATCCAACAGAAGCATGAATTGTCCTTCTGTTCTCTCTTCTTCTTTCTTCTCATTCGTGTCCATTGTGAGACACGACGTCTACTCTATTTCCGGAAAGGCCTAAATATGTCAAAATATATAATGACCATTTCTCAGATACTCAATATGAAACTTGATAATTCTCATCAATTTGATTGTATCACCTCAAAAAAACATTTTAAATCGTTTTCCTCAACTTACCGTCTTGTTTGTTTCTGTGTTTGTAACATAAATTTGTGGAATTTGTGTGCCATTCTTGACCACTTCTGAATCACTAATTACTTCCAAATTTTAGTTTTTTTTTTACTCGTATGCATTTCCAATGACATTGAAATAATTCAGCATCAAGATATCCTTCTTCCTATGTGTTCCTCCTTTAAGTCCCTTTGGTATTTTTCATAAATCGTCTGCTTTTCGACCACTTTCAAATGCTCAATTGTTCCAAATTTTATTCGGTATACGTATTTCCGATGACATACAACATCAAAGCTCCCATCCCCTTGTATACTTTCCCTCCCAGCAGGGGCGTCGGTTAGCTGGAACACGCGACAAGAACCACATATAGAACCTCAAAGATCCTAATGCAAAACAGGTTTCCTCTGCCTAGTGAGATATTGCTCACTCCGTGAAAAATATTTAAACTTTAGTTCTTTGGAGTTGAAGGGGCAAAAAAGTTACCCAGGTTATGTATTTAATATATGTTATGCTTTACCCCTTTCCCCCCAATGTACAAATATATTGCCCAAATTTGCTTCTAAACTATTATATTTTCATCAGATTTTGTTTTATTTCATTAGCATTAACCAAACTTCACTTCTCGCGTGTGTTCCAGCTAACCAAAAAGCACCGGGATGCCGTTTGGGGGGAGGTGGGCAAGGGGGGCATTTGCCCCCCAATAACTTGGATAAAGATATTATATAGCTCATGCCCCTTATCTATCTGGATATGAGCCCCTCTTGCCCCCCTCCCCAAAAAATATTTGAGTTCACTCCTATTTCCCAGCGCCCTTGATATTTTTCCTAAGTCATCTGTTAACTGAACTTGGAGACCCCTATAAGTTGAGAGTCTGGAGTGTAAATAGGAAGAGTTTTAAAACATTCAAATAGATCTGTTTTGTTTCTAGATTTAGATGAAGTTTTATACTGCTAATGAACCATGAATTGGGCACGGCGTTAAGAATAAAGCAAACACTATTATACAAGATTCCCGCGCCACGCAACTCTGGACTCCAATGACGTCACACAACTTATCCCGTTTTTAAACGGTCAGGTGTAATATGGATGACACAATTTTATCCAATCTCATGTCAAGACCCACGGGGAGCCCCGGCTTGAAACTTAACGACAGCACACACCTTATGCAATGAAAGTACATATCTTATGTAAGGACAGCATGCACATCACTGTCACATAATTACTTTTTTGACGTTTTGTTTTTCGCCAGAAACGTTTAACGCATTTTTTCTTTCTTTTAACTTAATGATGGCGCAAACTTTATGTTAGATCAGCACACACGTTGTGTAATAACGGCGCACTTTCTATATAATGACAGCGCGCATATCACTGTCACATAATGCTTCTTTGGCATTTTATTTTTCGCCAAAAAGTCCAAAGCGTTTCATTATTTCTTTCTTTAACTTCGCTAGGACTCGAAAGTAGAGTGTGACATTATACTTTGCTTGCCTTATGTTCCTTCCTGTGCTATTTGCTTGCCTTACGTTCCTTGGCACCTTTCCAGAGCATGTACTTATGGATTTGCTTGCCTTATGTTCCTTCCTGTGCTATTTGCTTGCCTTACGTTCCTTGGCACCTTTCCAGAGCATGTACCTATGGATTTGCTCTCTCTATGTTCCTTCCTGTGCTATTTGGGGAGATTACGTTCCTTGACACCTTTCCAAGCAACGTTAATCACGTTGCTTGGACGCTTTTACAATCGGAATTGTTTGATTGACATTTGCAAAAAGGGATAAGGAATTCGCACATTGGACTCTATGAATGATATTAATTAATGTTTGAATACTATGAGTGTGATTTATTCTCATTATTGACATGATATTTTTTTAACATGAAATCTCTGTATAAAATTTTTTTGAAGAAATGAGTAAATCAGACCGAGGTGTCATAGAGTAGTTATAATTGTGTTTTTTGGGGATATTAAGTTCATTAACACCATTTCAGGGCATGTACTTATGGATACTAGCCGACTATGTTCCTTCCTGTGCTACTTGGGGAGATTACGTTCCTTGACACCTTTTCAGGGCATGTACTTATGGATTTGGGTGGATTATGTTCCTTCTTATGCTATTCTAAGGGTTTATGTCCCCTCCAATGCTATTCTAAGGGTTTATATTCCTTCCTATGCTATTCTAAGGGCTTATGTTCCCTCCCATGCTATTCTAAGGGTTTATGTTCTTTCCTATGTTATTCTATGGGACCTCCACACGTGATTAAAAACATGTTTTGAAACTACTTGCTATTTGCTTATGTTCCCATGGTACCTTTCCAAACAAAGTGATAAAAAAAGAAAAAACACGTTTTGAAACTACGTGCTATTTGCTTATGTCCCTTTAGTACCTTTCCAAACGAGCGGGGAGTCCCCTCCAGTTACTACACATTGCAAAAGAGCGAGCAGTATGAGCGGGGATTCCCCACTAGTTCCTACACACTGCAAAAAGCAAGATATTTATTATAAATTTGGAACAATATCAATCTATTGAAATGGTTAACGATAACAAACATGTTTTCAACCAGAAGGGTTTTTGAAAGCACATTCAAAATGGCATGTGTTATTTTTTTTTGGCAATTGACGTTTTTTCTGATTGGAACAATATCAATCTTTGGAAATGGTTAACGATGACAAACATATTTTCAACCAGATGGGTTTTTGAAAGCACATTCAAAATTTTTTTTTTTTTTTTTTTTTTTTGCAATTGGCATTTTTGTCTGATAGCTCGTACCATTCATTGATTGCTTGTGAAAAACCAAAATGAATGACTTGAAATAGAATTTTTAACAAGAAATGTCCAAAAATAGTTTTTTTGGGGGTGGGGGTGGGGCGATGACAGAGTGGATGTCTTAGACTAGTGATAGTGCTGTACTGTGGCACGTATTGCTTGCGAAAAACCCAAATGAATGACTAAAAATAAAAATTTTAACAAGAAATGTCTGAAAAGTGTTTTTGGGGAGAGGGGGCGATGACAGAAGCGTGTCTTAGAGTAGTTATAGGTCTGTACTTTGGTACGAATTGATTGTGAAAAATCCAAATGAATTACTTTAAATAACATTTTTAACAAGAAAAATCTGAAAAGTGTTTTTAGGGGGATGGGGCGATTACAGAATGGATGTGTTAGACTAGTTATAATGCTGTGCTCTGGCATGAATTGGTTGCCAAAACCCGGATGAATTACTTGAAAATTAAGTTTTGACAAGAAATGTCTGAAAAGTGTTTTTGGAGAGATGGGGCGATGACAGAAGCGTGTCTTAGAGTAGCTATATTTCTGTACTGTGGCACCAATTGCTTTTGAATAACTCAAATAACTGACTTGAAATAAAAATTTTAACAATAAATGTCTGAAAAGTGTTTTTTTGGAGATGGGGCGATGACAGATTGGATGTCTCAGACTAGTGATAGTGCTGTACTGTGGCACGAATTCCTTTTCAAAAACCCAAATGAATGACTTGAAATAAAATTTTTAACAAGAAATGTCTGAGAAGTATTTTTTGGGAGATGGGGTTCATGACAGAGGGATGTCTTAGACTAGTTATAGTTTTGTACTCTGGCATGAATTGCTTTTCGAAAACCCGGGAGAATTAGTTGAAAATAAAGTTTTAACAAGAAATGTCTGAAAAAGTGTTTTTGGGGGATGGGGTGATGACAGAAGGGTGTCTTAGACTAGTTATAGTTCAGTACTGTGGCACGAATTGCTTGTTAAAAACCCAAATGAATGACTTAAAATAGAATTTTTTAACTAGAAATGTCTGAAAAGCGTTTTTGGGGAGATGGGGCGATGATAGAAGCTTGTCTTAGAGTAGTTATAGTTCTGTACTGTGGCACGAATTGATTGTGAAAAACCCAACTGAATGACTTGAAATAAAATATTTAACAAGAAATGTCTGAATAGTGTTTTTGGGGGATGGGGCAATGACAGAGTGGAAGGCTTAGACTAGTTATAATGCTGTACTCTGGCACGAATTGATTGTGAAAAACCCGGATGAATATCTTGAAAATAAGGTTTTGACAAGAAATGTCTGAAAAGTGTTTCTGGGGAGATGGGGCGATGACAGAAGCTGTCTTAGAGTAGTTATAGTTCTGTACTGTGGCACGAATTGCTTGTGAAAAACCCAAAAGAATAACTTGAAAATAAAGTTTTAACAAGAAATGTCTGAAGTGTTTTTGGGGGGATGGGGCGAGGTCAGCAGCATGCCATAGAATAGTTATAGTTCTGTACTGTGGCACGAATTCCTTTTGCAAACCCAAATGAATGACTTGAAATAAAATTTTTGACGAGAAATGTCTGAAAATTGTTTTTGGGGGGATTGGGCGATGACAGATTGGATGTCTCAGACTAGTGATAGTGCTGTACTGTGGCACGAATTGCTTGCAAAAAAACCAAATGAATGACTTGAAATAAAATTTTTAACAAGAAATGTCTGAAAAGTATTTTTTGGGAGATGGGGCGATGACAGAGTGGATGTCTTAGACTAGTTATAGTGCTGTACTCTGGAATTGCTTTTCGAAAACCCGGGTGAATTAGTTGAAAATAAAGTTTTAACAAGAAATGTCTGAAAAGTGTTTTTGGGGGGATGGGGTAATGACAGAAGGGTGTCTTAGACTAGTTATAGTTCAGCACTGTGACAAGAATTGCTTGTGAAAAACCCAAATGAATGACTTGAAATAGAATTTTTAACGAGAAATGTCTGAAAAGCGTTTTTGGGGAGATGGGGCGATGACAGAAGCATGTCTTAGAGTAGTTATAGTTCTGTACTGTGGCACGAATTGATTGTGAAAAAGCCAAATAAATTACTTGAAATAAAATTCATAACAAGACATGTCTGAAAAGTGTTTTTGGGGAGATGGGGGGCGATGACAGAGTGGATGTCATAGACTAGTTATAGTGCTGTACTCTGGCATGAATTGCTTTCGAAAACCTGGATGAATTACTTGAAAATAAATTTTTAACAAGAGATGCTTAAAAACTGTTGTTGGGGAGATGGGGTGATGACAGAAGCATGTGCAAACAAAGATACGACACGCCCGCAGAGACGACACACACACAGAGACGAGACACACGCACACAAGGATGACACAAACACAGAACCGACACACACGCACAAAAGACACAAACAGAGACGACAAACTCACAGAGACAAAAAAAACAAAGAGAGACCACACGCAGAGAGACGACACACACGAAGAGACGACACACAAAGAGAGACGACACACACACATAGAGACAACACACACAAAGATACGACACACACACAGATACGAAACACACAAAGAGACGACACACGCACAGAGACGACACACACACACAGAGAGGACACACACACAGAGACGACAGACACAAAGAGACGACTCACACACAGAGAGCACAAACACACAGAAACGACACGCACACACAGAGACGACACACACATAGAGACAACACAGACACAGAGAAGACACACACACAGACGAAACACACACAGAGACAACACATACACAGAGGCGACACACACATAGAGACGACAAACATACAGAGACGACACAAAAACAGAGACGACACACACACATACAAAGACAACAAACACAAAGACAACACACGCACAGAAACGACAAACGTACAGAGACGACACACGCACATAGACGACACACACACAGATACGAAACACACATAGAGATGATACACGCACAGAGATGACACACATACAAAGACGACAAGCACAGAGACAACACGCAAACAGAGACAACACACACACACAGAGACGACACACACATAGCGACGACACACGCATAGAGACGACACACAAACATAGATGACAACACAGATAGAGAAGAAACAAGCAAAGAGACTAAACGCACATAGAGACAACACACACACACACAAAGATGACACACACATAGAGACGACACCCGCACAGAGACGACACACACAAAGAGACGACACACACACAGAGAGAAGAAACACACACAGAGACGACACACATAGAGACGACACACACACAGAGATGACACACACAGAGAGGCGAAACACACATAGAGACGACACACGCACAGACATGAAATACACACAGAGACGACACAAACAGAGACGACATACACACACATAGCGACGACACACGCACAGAGACGACACACACAAAGAGACGAATTACACACAGAGAGAAGACACACGCACAGAGACGACACACACACGCACAGAGACCACACACACACAGAGACGACACACACATAGAGACGACACACACACAGAGACGACACACACACAGAGACGACACACACACAGAGAGAGAGAGAAGACACACGCACAGAGACGACACACACACACACAGCGACGACACACACACACAGAGATGACACACACACAGAGACGGCACACACATAGAGATGACCCACGAAAAGGGACAGTAAACACACACAGAGAAAACACACACAGAGAGACGACACACACACACAGAGAAAAGAAAAACACTTATATAGACGACACACACAAAGAGACGACACACACACACAGATACGAAACACACATAGAGACGATACACACACAGAGACGACACACACACAAAGACAACAAGCATAGAGACAACACGCACACAGAGACAACACTATAACATCCACTCTGTCATCGCCCCATCTCCAAAAAATACTTTTCAGACATTTCTTGTTAAAATTTTATTTCAAGTCATTCATTTGGGTTTTTCAAAAGGTATTCGTGCCACAGTACAGCACTATCACTAGTCTGAGACATCCAATCTGTCATCGCCCCATCCCCCTAAAAACAATTTTCAGAAAATACTCGTTAAAATTTTTATTTCAAGTCATTCATTTGAGTTTTTCAAAAGGAATTCGTGCCACAGTACAGAACTATAACTACTCTAAGACACGCTTCTGTCATCGCCCCATCTCCACAGAAACACTTTTCAGACATTTCTTGTCAAAACTTTATTTTCAAGTAATTCATCTATGTTTTCGCAAGCAATTCATGCCAGAGTACAGCATTATAACTAGTCTAAGGTATCCACTCTGTCATCATCCTATCCCCCCAAAAACACTATTCAGACACTTTTTGTTAAAAATTTCATTTCAAGTCGTTCATTTGTGTTTTTCACAATCAATTTTTTCCACAGTACAGAACTATAACTACTCTAAGACACGCTTCTGTCATCGCCCCATCTCCCCAAAAATACTTTTCAGACATTTCTCGTTAAAATTTAAATTTCAAGTCATTCATTTGGGTTTTTTGAAAGCAATACATCCACTCTGTCATCGCCCCATCTCCCAAAAAATACTTTTCAGACATTTCTTGTTAAAAATTTTATTTCAAATCATTCATTTGGGTTTTTCAGAAGGAATTCGTGCCACACCCCCACCCCAAAATAAAAACTATTTTCAGACATTTCTTGTTAAAAATTCTAGTTCAAGTCATTCATTTTGGTTTTTCACAAGCAATCAATGAATGGTACCTGTTATCAGACAAAAATGCCAATTACCAAAAAAAAAAAAAAAAAAAAAAAAACACCATTTTGAATGTGCTTTAAAAAACCCAACTGGTTGAAAACATGTTTGTCATCGTTAACCATTTAAAAAGATTGATATTGTTCCAATCAGAAAAAACGTCTATTGCCAAAAAAAAATAAAAATAACACATGCCATTTTGACCGTGCTTTCAAAAACCCTTTTGGTTGAAAACATGTTTGTTATCGTTAACCATTTCAATAGATTGATATTGTTCCAAATTATAATAAATATCTTGCTTTTTGCAGTGTGTTGGAACTAGTGGGGAACCCCCACTCATACTGCTCACTTTTTTGCAATGTTTTGTAACTGGTGGGGAATCCCCACTCGTTTGGACAGGTACTAAAGGGACATAAGCAAATAGCACGTAGTTTCAAAACGTGTTTTTTCTTTTTTTTATCACTTTGTTTGGAAAGGTACCATGGGAACATAAGCAAATAGCATGTAGTTTCAAAACATGTTTTTAATCACGTTTGGAGGTCCCATAGAATAACATAGGAAGGAATATAACCCCTTAGAATAGCATGGGAGGGAACGTAAACCCTTAGAATAGCATAGGAAGGAACATAAACTCTTAGAATAGCATGGGAGGGAACATAAACCCTTAGAATAGCATAGGAAGGGACATAAACCCTTAGAATAGCATAGGGAGGAACATAAACCCTTAGAATAGCATAGGAAGGAACATAAACCCTTAGAATAGCAAAGGAAGGAACATGGCGCTATAGAATAGCATTGGAGGGAACATAAACCCTTAGAATAGCATGGGAGGGAACATAAGCCCTTAGAATAGTATAGGAAGGAACAGAAACCCTTAGAATATATAGGAGGGGACATAAATCCTTAGAATAGCATAGGAAGGAACATAATTCACCTAAATCCATAAGTACATGCCCTGAAAAAGTGTCAAGGAACGTAATCTCCCCAAATAGCACAGGAAGGAACATAGTCGGCTAGAATCCATAAGTACATGCTCTGGAATGGTGCCAAGGAACGTAATCTCCCCAAATAACACCATTATAAATTCTCTAAGACACCTCGCTCCCATCACCCTATTCCTCCAAAAATATTTTATTCAGAGATTTCTTGTTAAAAAATTATCAAATCACTAATTAGAATCAATCACACTCCTATTATTCAAACATTAATTAATATCGTTCATAGAATTCAATGTGCGAATTCCTTTTCCGCATTTGCAAATGTCAATCAAACAATTCCGATTGTAAAAGCGTCCAAGCAACGTGATTAACGTTGCTTGAAAAGGTGTCAAGGAACGTAATCTCCCCAAATAGCACAGGAAGGAACATAGAAAGAGCAAATCCATAGGTACATGCTCTTGAAAGGTACCAAGGAACGTAAGGCAAGCAAATAGCACAGGAAGGAACATAAGGCAAGCAAATCCATATGTACATGCTCTGGAAAGGTACCAAGGAACGTAAGGCAAGCAAATAGCACAGGAAGGAACATAAGGCAAGCAATGTATAATGTCACACTCTACTCTCGAAAGGTCATCCTTCCAATGGAAGAGCAACCCAAGCATCAGAACCAACAGATCATTATCAGTGTTCTGGCCTAGTCATTATATTCTCGAAATAACCTATTGCGCGAAAGGAGATTTCCCATTTTTCACGCGTGCTAGAAGGGCGCATTGACTGCCAAAATTTGGCACGCAGTCGGCAAACTATTGCTCACAAGGTATTTTTAGCGATAAAGGAGAAAGGGGTGCTTAAATTATGTAATCACCTAGCTAGTTTAAGATTCGCCCTATACAATAAATCTAAAGGATTAGGGTTACTGTATATACTAATTTTTCAATAAAAACAAATTTACAACAATATTAAAACAAAGAAAAAACAGCAGTTAGAAAAACACAACAAACAAAAAATAAAATCTGAAAAAAAGACTTATAAGGGATCGTAATATAGGCAAAAAGAACCGTTTATTATAGAAAAGTGGTGGGGGGGGGGTCTTAGCAATCATTTCCAGAGGGCGGGGTTGATATTAGAACTAAATTTTAGGTTTCAACGAAAATGCCCTGTTTCGTTGAGCCAAGACTATGGATATTTGCCACCATCACGACAAAATAAGGGTGCCCCCATCCCCTAGCAATCATTTCCAAAGGGCGGAATTGATATGAGAGCTAAATTTAAGCCATATTAAGAGCTTTTAACGAAACTGCATCGTTTCTTTGACTGGGATGTTAGATTTCAGTCCCCCCCCCTCTCCCGAAAACATTTTTAACACCTCCCACCTTATCTTTAAGCTCCAGAGTGTGCTAGTCCAATGTAATGCATGCCACTCTGACAAACTATAATGGCATACGCCACCCTCTGGCACTCTCATTATTCCAAACTCATTTACAGATATTTTCATAATAAAAATATACTTTTAAATCCTTTGTTTTTTGTTCTAGCAATCCACACTCAACAAGATGCCCCCATGTCAATTCACGCCACAGTTCCATTATTTGACTGCCCCCCTGACACCTCCTTCATCATTCCAAAGACATTTTCAGACATTACAGGCTAAAAATAACACATTCAGTCACGTGATTGCAGTTTTTCACGGGGCGAGCCTATCACCACACCCCAAAAAAAACCAAACACCACCGTGACATTACACGCCTGCCATCCTTACCATCCGCGTGGCATTGAACAACGGAACTTGGAATTTAATTACCAGGATGTAATACTCCAAGCAATTCATGCCACAGTAACACACTCTTACTGCTTTTTGGCATATTAGTAGTATCCATTCTATATATTGAAAACCTACACGAAAAGGGACAAGAAAAACCCTCTATATATTGAAAACCTACATGAAAAGGGATTCTGTGTGGTTTTTCTTTACTTGGTGCCCATTAAAAACACAATTTTTGTGTTAAATAAGTAGTTCTTGTATCTTTTAAAAGAGCTTTACGGGGTTTGAGAGACTCTTTTGCCTGATTCCGTTTGGTTTTTCTTTACTTAGTGCCCATTAAAAACAAAAATTTTGTGTTAAATAAGTAGTTCTTGTATCTTTTAAAAGAGCTTTACGGGGTTTGAGAGACTTGGTTGCCTGATTCCGTGTTGTTTTTCTTTACTTTCTGTCCGGTAAAAACTAACTTTTTTTGTTAAATAAGTAGTTTTTGTATCTTTTAAAAGAGCTTTAAGGGGTTTGAGAGGCTCAGTTGCATGATTCCGTGTGATTTTTCTTTACTTATTGATCATTAAAAACGAACTTTTTGTTTTAAATAAGTAGTTTTTGTATCTTTTAATCGAGCTGTAACGGGCTTCTCGTACTCAGGGGACTTAATATGTTATGTTTTTCTCTACTTTTCAATAAACAAAAACTAATTTTTTGTGTTAAATAATTAGCTCTTATTTCTGTCAAAAGAGCGATCCTGTGTTCGAAAGACACGGTTTCATAGTTACATGGGATTTTTCTTGGAATGGTTCACAATAAAAGAAAAATTTTTTTCTTAAATAAGTATTTATTTTATCTGTTAAAAGAGCTTTAAGGGGTTTAAGAGACTATGTTGCCTGATTCCGTGTGGTTTTTCTTTACTTGGTGAATATTAAAAAAGAAATTTTTGTCTTAAATAAGTAGTTCTTGTATCTTTTAAAAGAGCTTTATGGGGTTTGAGAGACTCGGTTGCCTGATTCCGTGTGGTTTTTTTACTTGGTGCCCATGAGAAACAAATTTTTTGTGTTAAATAAGTGGTTCTTGTATCTTTTAAAAGAGCTTTTCTGGGTTTAAGATTCTCGGTTGCCTGAGTAAGCGTGGTTTTTCTTTACTTGCTGTCAAATAAATGCGAAATTTGTTTGTTAAAAAAATTGTTATTGTATCTTTTAAAATAGCTTTCCTGGGCGTTAGAGAATCGGTTGCCTTATTTCGTGTGGTTTTTCTTTACTTGCTGACCATTAAAAACAAAATTTTTTGTTAAATAAGTATTTCTTGTATCTTTTATAAGAGCTTTACTGGGTTCGACAGACTCTGTTGCTTTGTAATTTCATAATTTTATAACAAGAAATGAGCTTCACGGGGTTTGAGAGTCTCTACTTACTGATTCCTTGGGGTTTTTAATTAATTGGCTCCCATTAAAAACTAAATTTTTGTTTTAAATAAGTATTTCTGGTATATTTTAAAAGAGCTGTACGGGGTTCGAGATACTCAGTTGCGTTGTGTTTTCCTTTTTATTCTTACTAGAAACGAGCTTCATGGGGTGTGAGAGGATTTTTTTCCTGATTCATTGTGGTTTTTATTTAAGTTGTGCACATAAAAAACAAAATTTTTTGTTAAAAAAGTTGGTCTTGTATATTTTAAAATAGCTTTACGGGGTTTGAGAGACTCGGTTGCCTGATTCCGTGGGGTTTTTCTTTACTTGGTGCCCATTCAAACGAAATTTTTGTGATAAATAAGTAGTTCTTGTCTCTTTTAAAAGAGCTTTGCGGGGTTTGAGAGACTCTATTGCCTGATTCCATGTGGTTTTTATTTACTTGGTGCCCATTAATAACGAAATTTTTCTGTTAAATAAGTAGTTCTTGTATCTTTTAAAAGAGCTTTACGTGGTTTAAGAGACTCGGTTGCATTGTATTTTCCATAATTTTCTTACAAGAAACTAGAGTTTACGACCAAAAACCATTATTAGCTCAGATTTTATAGAAATTGTTTTATTTTTCAATCTGAAAATAGACTAAAGTTTCAGATTTGAACCAGAGAATTGTATTTTCCATAATTTTCTTACATCTTTTGAAATCATTAACGATAACAAACATGTTTTCGACCAGATGGGTTTTTGAAAGCACATTCAGCATGGCGTGCGCTATTTTTTTTATCATGAACCCTTTGAGACCAATTTGATCAACTTGGAGAAAGCTCAAATAGAATCGTTACTGATATTGATATTAGTGCGTAAACTACAAACTGACAAAAATATCCAGAACTTTTTTCTTATAGCCTTGACTTTGAAGACATTGCTTCATCTTAGTTGGCTTTAGAAATATCATGCAAAATAAAACTAACCAAACACTAGTTCATTTGTCGAATTTTGAGCAAAAAAAAGGATTGTAACACCTGATTGGCTTATTTGTATGCAATTTCAAGCCAGTGAAAAGAACGAAGTTTTTCAGTAAAGACACTCGATTTCCTAAAAGTGTTTGATTCAAACTTTTACCTTGAGAAACGATGTTGTTAGCAGAATTTTAAAAGGATCGCTTATGAGTGCTGACGTATCTGATGAAATAGTTTAGGTCTTAGGATAATTTTTTGCTTGTTTATTACGGATTTGTTCATCAGGGACACTAGATATGCTAAAAGTTATTGATTAAAAATTTTACATTCAGAATTAATGTTTTAAGTAGAATTTAAAAAGGATTATTTATTCTGGATGGCCTATGTGATGGAATAATTTTTCTCTTATTGTAATTTTATTTTTTTTAATGACATTGTTTTTATTTAAATTTTATTCTGTGTGTTTTTTTTTTCTTCTTTACTTATTTATAATTAAAAAACCGATAGTTTATGTTAAATAAAAACTTCTTTAACCTTTTAAAACATCTTTACGGGGTTCGAGAGTTTTGTCTTGCATTTTACGAGGCTCGGTTTATTTAATTTGTGGTATCTAAAAAAGTGATAGTTTCTTCAAAGTAAATAATTCTTGTAAATGTTAAAATATCTTTACAGTGTTTGATGGTAGCTTTGGATTTATTCTGTTTTTTTACTTCTATAACTGTTGGTCATTCAAAAGCGAGGATTTCTTTCAAATAAATAAGCATTGTACCTTTTAAAATAGCTTTTCTTGGTTTGAGAGACTGTTACCTGATTCCGTGTTATCTGTTCTTATCTTAGTTGTCATTAGAAAAGCGAGGATTGCCGTTAAATAGGTAATTCTTCTGACTTTTAATATATATTTAAGGGTTTTGATGGTCTCTTTTTTACTATTCTCTTTGTTTTTTTTCTTTACTTGTTTTTAATTAAAACATCAATTAGTTATTTTAAATAAATAATTATCTTACTTTTTAAAATATATTTACGGGGGTTGGAGTGATTATGTTTTCTTATTAATTGTGATTTTTTATATAATTGGTGCTCATTCAAAAACCGAGGATTTCTGTTAAATAAATAATTCTTATACCTTTTAAAATAGCTTTACGGGGTTTGAGAGACTTTGTTGTTTTATTCTGTGTGTTTTTTTCTTTCTTTACTTGGTGCTCATTGAAAAAGCGAGGATTTCTGTTAAATAAATAATTCTTGCAAATTTTAAAATAGCTTTAGGGAGTTTGAGAGACTCTTTTGTTCTATTATGTGTGATTTTTTCTTTACTTTGTAATCATTCAAACAGCGAGGATTTCTGTTAAATAAATAATTCTTGTACCTTTTAAAATAGTTTGACGGGGTTTGAGATACTCTGTTGTCTTATTCTGAGTGATTGTTTCTTTACTTGTTGCTCATTAAAAAAGCAAGGATTTCTTTTAAACAAATATTTCTTTTACCTTTTGAAATATATTTAAGGGTTTGAGAGAATCAGTTGTTCACATCGATCAGAAATTAAATTATAAAAAAAGTTTCTTTACCTATTGAATACACAATACCGAAATTTCATTTAACTTTCATGCAAGAAAATTATAAAAAGTACAATTCTCTACTTCAAATGTGAAACTCAGAGTCCAGTTTTGGATACGCAAAGTGATGAGGAATGATTGCTCTAATTTAATATTTTTTTTTTCATAATAATATTGTATTTTTTTCTTTTTTAATTTCGAAATTTTAAACTTTATTTTTTTTTTTTTTTTATTTTTTTTGTACTTTTATTAAAATAAAAAAATATGATTAAGGTTCTAAAACTCGTACTCTATGATTTATTAGAGACGCGATGCAGCTTTCCCGGTGGTACTCTTTGGCCGGTTATCGACACTACCTAGTTTATTGCATGTATTAAATCAGTATTTTTTACGCAGTGGAACGATAAACACATAAGTCATATCTTAAAAAAAAGTGAAGTTGGAGCATTTTAATAAAGTGTGTTGACATGAGAATGTTATTGTAGCATTGAATGCCAACAAGGAGAAGTATTTAAACTATGAAAGAAGTACAAGTGGTAGCACTATTGGAAATGTATGCATTTATTGTCATGACAGTAAGGAATTAAATTTCTTTGGAATACTGAAAAGATTCCGTTGTACAAATGGTGGATATGCAAGATTGAGATCTCCGGAGATGATTGCACTCAAAGAGAATGCCAACATAAGGATAATCGTTGATGATAGAGGACAACTCCTTGCTACTGTTGCAGGTAACACATTACCTACTGATACATCCAATCGTCATCTTTTAGGTATTAGCATTCAGCGGAAGCTCAGTAAAAGAATGGCGTACGTTTCTACTAGTATCGTAAACCACATTTTGTGTACATGCCAAAACTGTTACCTGTGTAAAAATAAAGTAACAATGGACTGTGAAATTCACATAAAAATAAAAAGGGCATTTGCAAAAATATCACTATGGAATATAAATATGAATGAATGAAAAACAAAGCACCAGCAAACGTTACTACCATTGATCAAACAGTCAATGAACCAAATAATACCAAAGATGAAAAGCATATTGAGCCTGTTGATGACACACCAGTAAAAATTGTGTATTACTTAAAATGGAATAATGATTATTTTACTGATTATGAACTAAGAGAAGACAATAGCTACAATATCAAGAGACAACATGGTGAACTATTTTATGGAACAGATTCAAAATGTTCAAAGTTGATCATTGATATTAATAATGTATCATAATATATTTTTCTATTAATATTCTACATAGCATTATTTCATTAAAAATATATTATGCATTACATTGCTATGTGTTCATTATTTTTAGAGTATGCTAGCATATCAAACGTTTAGAATGTCTATTAAAACATCGGAGATGTAAGAAAAGGAATTTGCATGCATCTATTGTCAGACACATGGGATAACATTGACAAAATCTAGGTATCAGAATGAATAAATTCTTTATCAACATCCATTGTTGGATATGTCATTATGTCATTATGAAAAAATTGTAAGTAAGTAACAAACTCTTTCTTGAACTCACCTCTTGGATACATAATACCGAAATTTAATTCAGGAAATTATGAAAAAAAAATTGAACAAATTCTTTATTAACATTCATTATCGATTGAAGTCGTTTCCTAGACAGAGAATACAGCAATTTCACTAAATCTAAGTATAAGAGTGATTAAATTCTATATCAAAATCCATTTTTCAGATAAATAGGAAACATCTGACAAAATATAAGTGTAAGAGTGAATAAATTTCATGTATAAGCATCTTTTGTCAGATACATCAGATACAAGTGCCAGAATCTAACTTTCAAAGTGAATAAATTTTTTTTATCAACATCCTTTGTTAGATACATCAAATAAAATTGAAAAAATCTAAATTTCAGAATGAATAAATGCTTTAACAACATCCTTTATCGGATATGTCGGATAACATTGACAAAATCTAGGTAGCGTGGGCCACGCTAAGGGAACCTAAATGAACTTAATGTTAAAGAAGATATTTGAAAAAAGAGTGGTATTTTAAGTTGAGTGCAGGTGCCCGGATGAATGAAAAATTAGTTGCGCTTCCATCTTTACCTCAATTGTAATAGATAGTAGCCATTGCTTTAGTAAAAAATAAATGAACCTAGATTTTTGCAGATCTCTCTCACTAGGCCCCTGGGGCGACTTACAGAAAGATTTTATTAATTGTTAATTACAATTTTTTTTTCATATGATAAAAAAAAAATTATTAACTATTCCAATTAGATATTTCCAGTTTTATATTTTTTATAATATTAAATGATTTTGATATATAGTTTAATAAACCTGATGTTTAGAATTTGTCAATTTTATCCAACATCGCCCGACAAAGGGTGTTGATAATACATTTATTCACTCTGGTACTTAGATTATGCATTTAAAGGATGTTGATATTGCATTTATTCACTCTGATATTTAGATTTTGTCAATTTTATCCCATGTATCTGAGAAAGAGATGTTGATATAGAAATTAATCACTCTGATACTTAGATTTTGTCCATTTTATCCGACATTTCCGACAAAGGATGTTGATAATGAATTTATTCACTCTGATACTTAGATTTTGTCAATTTTATCCCATGTAGCCGAGAAAGGGATGCTGATATAGAATTTAATCAATCTAATACTTAGATTTTGTCAATTTTATTCCCATGTATCTGAGAAATGGATGTTGATATAGAATTTAATCAATTTGATACTTAGATTTTTTCAATTTTATCCAATTTTTTGTTCTATGTATCCCCGAAAAGGATGCCGATATAGAATTTAGTCGCTCTGATATTTAGATTTTGTCAATTTTATCCGGCGTATCCGATAAAGGATGTTGTTAAAGCATTTATTCATTCTGAAATTTAGATTTTGTCAATTTTATTTGATGTATCTAACAAAGGATGTTGATAAAAAAAATTCTGCCAATTTTATCCGATGTATCTGACAAAAGATGTTTCTACATAAAAGGTATTCACTCCAACGCTAAGATTTCTGTAAATTTTTCCAAAATTTCCGAGAAATGGTTGTTGATACAAAGTTTAATTACTCTTATATTTAGATTTTGTGAAATTACTGTATCCTTTGTTTAGGAAGCGACTTCAATAGATAATAAGTTTTAGAAAAAAATGTTTTCAATTCTTTTTTCACAAATTCCTAAATTAAAGTCATGTATTTTGTATCAACTAGGTGAATTCAAGAAAGAGTTTGTTACTTACTTACTTACTTGCAATTTTTTCATAATTGCATAGCGACATATCCAACAATGAATGTTGATAAAGAATTTATTCATTCTGATACCTAGATTTTGTCAATGTTATCCCATGTGTCTGACAATAAATGCATCCAATTCCTTTTCTTACATCTCAGATGTTTTAATAGACATTCTAAACGTTAGATATGCAAGCTTAATCTAAAAATAATGAAAACATAACAATGTAATGCGAAATATATTTTTAATGAAATAATGCTATGTAGAATATTAATACAATAAATATATTATGATACGTTATTAATATCAATGATCAACTTTGACATTTTGAATCTGTTCCATAAAATAGTTCACCATGTTCTCTCTTGATATTGTAGCTATTGTCTTCTCTTAGTTCATAATCAGTAGAATAATCATTATTCCCTTTTGAGTAATGTACAATTTTTAGTGGTGTGTCATCAAAAGGCTCAATATACTTTTCGTCTTTGGTATTATTTGGTTCATTGACTGTTTGATTAATGGTAGTAACGTTTGCTAGTGCTTTGTTTTTCATCCAATCATCTTTATATTCCATAGTGATTTTTTCTGCCAATGTCCTTTTTATTTTTCTGGCAATTTCACTGTCTATTATCATATTATTTTTACGCAGCTAACAGTTTCGGTACGTAGATAAAATAAGATTTATGATATTAGTAGAACAGTAGGCCTTTCTTTTATTGAGCTTCCGTTGAATGCTAATATCTAAAAGATGACGATTGGATGTATCAGTAGGTAATGTTTTACCTGCAACAGTAGCAAGGAGTTGTCCTCTATCATCAACGATTATCTTTATGTTGGCATTCTCTTTGAGTGCAATTATCTCTGGAGATCTCATCTCGCATATCCACCATTTGTACAACGGAATCTTTTCGGTATTCCAAAGAAATTTAATTCCTTACTGTCATGACAATACATGCATACATTTCCAATAGTGCTACCACTTGTACTTGTTTCATAGTTTAAATACTTCTCCTTGTTGGCATTCAATGCTACAATAACATTCTCATGTCAACACCCTTTATTAAAATGCTCCATCTTCACTTTTTTTTTCAAGATATGACTTATGTGTTTATCGTTCCACTGCGTAAAAAATACTGATTTAATACATGCAATAAACTAGGTAGTGTCGATAACCGGCCAAAGAGTACCAATGGGAAAGCCGTGTCGTGTCTCTGAGAAATCATAGAGTACGATTGTTAGAGCCTTAATCATATTTTGTTATTTTAATAAACGAACAAAAAAAAAAAAAAAAATAAATTTTAATAATTTCGAAATTAAAAAAGAAAAAAATAGTATGTTTTTATGAAAAAAAAATATTGAATTAGAGCCATCAGTCCTCTTTATTTTGAGTATCCAAAACCGGAATTGATTTTCAAATTTGAAGTAGAGAATTGTTTTTTTTATAATTTTCTTGCATGAAAGTTAAATAAAATTTCGGTATTGTGTATTCAAGAGGTGAAGAAACTTTTTTTATAATTTAATTTCTGATCACTGGGGACAACATAGTCTCTCAAACCCCGTAAAGCTATTTTAAATAGTACAAGAATTATTTATTTAACAGAAATCCTCGCTTTTTGAATGATCACCAAGTAAAGAAAAAATCACACAGAATAAAACAACAGAGTCTCTCAAACCCCGTAAAGCTATTTTAAAAGGTACAAGAATTATTTATTGAACAGAAAACCTCGCTTTTTGAATGATCACCAAGTAAAGAAAAAATCACACACAATTATACAACACAGTCTCTCAAATCCCGTAAAGCTATTTTAAAATGTACAAGAATTATTTATTTAACAGAAATCCTTGCTTTTTGAATGAACACAAATTAAAGAAAGAAAAAAAAACACAGAATAAATCAACAAAGTCTCTCAACCCTCTACATCTATTTCGAAATTTACGAGAATTATTTGTTTAACATAACTCCTCAGTTTTTGAATGAGCACACAGTATAGAAAAAATCACACGGCCTAAGAAACCAGAATCACTCAAAAACCTGTAAATATATTTAACAAGTTACGATAATTATTTATTTAACGGCACTCCTTTCTTTTTTAATGACCACCAATTTAAGAAAAAATCACACGGAATAAAATAACAGAGTCTCTCAAACCCCGTAAAGCTATTTTGAAAATTAGAAGGATTATTTATTTAACAGAAATCCTCTCTATTTGAATGACCACTAAGTAAAGAAAAAATCACACGAAATAGAACAACAGAGTCTTTCAAACCCCGTATAGCTATTTTAAAAAGTAAAAGAATTATTTATTTAACAGAAATCCTCGATATTTGAATTACCACCGAGTAAAGAAAAAATCAAACGAAATAGGCAAACAGATTCTTTCAAACCCCGTAAAGATATTTTAAAGGTACAAGAACTATTTATTTAACAGAAATCCTCGCGTTTTGGATGACCACAAACTAAAAAAAAAATCAAACGGAATAAAACAAAAGATTCTCTGAAACCCCGTAAAGCTATTTTAAAAGGTATAAGAATTATTTATTTTACATAAATTCTCGCTTTTTGAATGATCACCAAGTAAAGAAAAAGTCACACAGAATAAAACAACAGAGTCTCTCAAACCCCGTAAATCTATTTTAAATTGCTCAATAATTATTTATTTAACTTAAATTCTTGGTTTTTTAAATATCACTAATTAAATGAGAAAAAAAACACACAGAATAAAAGTTAATTAAAAACTATTGCATTAAAAAAAAAAATTTAATTGAGAATGATACCTAAATTATTTAATAAGATAGGAACGCAATCATAAATAATCCTTTTGAAATTCTGCTAACAACATTGATTCTAAATGTAAAATTTTTAATAAAACACTTTTAGCATATCAAATGTCCTTACTTAAAAACTACTTCATTAAAAAAAAAAAAAATTTATCCTAAGGCCTAAATTATTTAATCATATACGTCAGCACTCATAAACAATTCTTTTGAAATTCTACCAACAACATCGATTCTCAAGGTAAAAGTTTAAATCAAACACTTTTAGGATATCGAGTGTCCTTACTGAAAAACTTCGTTCTTTTCAATGGCTTGAAATTGCATACAAACGAGCCAATCAGGTGTTACAATCCTTTTGTTTGCTCAAAATTTGACAAGGCAACGACTGTTTGGTTAGTTTTATTTTGCATGATATTTCTAAAGCCAATTAAGATGAAGAAATGTCTTCAAAGTCAAGGCTATAAGAAAAAAAGTTCTGGATATTTTTGTCAGTTTGTAGTTTACACACTAATATCAATATCAGTAATGATTCTATTTGAGGTTTCTCCATGTTGATCAAATTGGTCTTTAAGGGATTCACGATAAAAAAAAAATAGCTCACACAATGCTGAATGTGCTGTCAAAAACCCATCTGGTTAAAAATATGTTTGTTATCGTCAATAATTTCCAAATATGTATAAAAATTGTGGAAAATACAATTCTCTGGTTCAAATTTGAAACTTTATTCTATTTTCAGATCAAAAGATAAAACCTTTTCTGTAAAATCTGAGCTAATAAGGGTTTTTGATCGTAAACTCTAGTTTCTTGTAAGAAAATTATGTAAAATTTAAGGCAGCCAAATCTCTCAAACTCCTTTAAGCTCTTTTAAAATATACAATTACTACTTAATTAACCCAAATAATTTATTATTAATAAGCAACAAGTAAATAATATTATCACAGAATAAGGAACACGCTTCTATCTAAACACGAACAGCTCTTTTAAAAGATACAAGAACAACATATTTAAAACAAAAATTTCGTTTTTAATGTGCAAAAAGTAAATAAAAACCACACTGAATCAGGCAACCAAGTCTCTCAAACCCCTTAAAACTCTATTAAAAGATCCAAAAACTACTTATTTAATACACAAAGTTAGTTTTTACTTGGCACTAAGTAAAAAAACACACGGAATCAGGCAACCGAGTCTCTCCAACCCCATGAAGCTCGTTTCTTGTAAGAAAATTATGGAAAATACAACGCCACCGAGTCTCTCAAACCCCTTAAAGCTCTAATAAAAAAGATAAAAGAAATACCAATTTAACACAAAAATTTAGTTTTTAATGGGAAGTAAGTAAAGAAAAACCACACGGGATCAGCCAGCCGAGTCTCTCAAACCCCATAAAGCTCGTTTCTTGTAAGAAAATTATGGAAAATACAATGCAACCGAGTCTCTCGAACCCCGTAAAGCTCTTATAAAAGATACAAGAACTACTTATTTAACACAAAAATTTAGTTTTTGATGGTCACCAAGTAAAGAAAAACAGCATGGAATCAGGCAACAGAGTCTCTCAAACCCCGTAAAGCTCTTTTAAAAGACACGAGAACTACTTATTTAAAAGAAAAATTTCATTTTTAATGGACACCAAGTGAAGAAAAACCACACGGAATCAGGCAACCAAGTCTCTCAAACCCTTTAAAGCTCTTTTAAAAGATACAAGAACTACTTATTTAACACAAAAATTTGTTTTTAATGGGTACCAAGTAAAAAAAAACAACACGGAATAAGGCAACCGAGTCTTTCAAACCCACTCAAGCTATTTTAAAAGATACAAGAACTACTTATTTAAAACAAAAATTTCATTTTTAATGTTCACTAGTTAAAGAAAAACCACACGAAATGAGGTAACAGAGTCTCTAAAACCCCGTAAAGCTCTTTTAAAAGATACAAGAACTACTTATTTAACACAAAAATTTAGTTTTTAATGGGCAACAAGTAAAGAACAACCCCACGGAATCAGGCAACCGAATCTCTTAAACCCCTTATAGCTCTTTTAACAGATACAAGAACTACTTATTTAACACAAAAACTTAGTTTTTAATGGGCACTAAGTAAAGAAAAACCACACGGAATCACGCAACAGAGTCTGTCAAACCCCTTAAAGCTCTTTAAAAAGATACGAAAAATAATTATTTAACACAAAAACTTCTTTTTTAATGAGCACTAAGTAAAGGAAAACCACACGTAATCATTAAACTGAGTCTCTCAAACCCCGTAAAGCTCTTTTAAAATATAAAAAAACTAATTATTTAAAAAAAAAATTACGTTTTTAATGGGCAAAAAGTAAATAAAATACACAAGGAAACAGACAACTTAGTCTCTCAAGCCCCGTAAAGATCTTTTAAAATATACAAGAACTAATTATTTAACACAAAAATTTTTTTTTTAATTGGCACTAAGTAAATAAAAACCACCCGGAATCAGGCAAAAGAGTATCTCAAACCCCGTAAAGCTCTTTTAAAAGATACAAGAACTACTTATTTAACACAAAAATTGTGTTTTTAATGGGCACCAAGTAAAGAAAAACCACACAGAATCCCTTTTCATGTAGGTTTTCAATATATAGAGGGTTTTTCTTGTCCCTTTTCGTGTAGGTTTTCAATATATAGAATGGATACTACTCATATTGCAACACTCGTTATCATCATTTTAAGCGTCCTCTAGCGTTTGAACACCTTCAGTGGATATATTTTCTTTTGCTGTAATGTTCCAACGATTCCCAACCCTATTCCATACTATTACTGCTCTGCGGCATCCTCTGACATCTTATATATTATTCTTAAGACATTATCAGACATTTTTTGTTAAAAATTATGCTTTCAAACCATTGATTCGAGTTTTTCACGAACCTGGTCTTTCATAATCATAGGCGGCGCAAAAGTGCGGCCTAATTAAAGAACGATGTTGGCACAATGTATTATCTATTTTTTTCATTTAGACCAGGGCACTCTTATCGAAAGAGTTGTCGTAGAAACTTCGAAAAGGGCTCATTCGATTGTAAATATAATGTTTTTGAGGAGGACTATCCCCCACAGCCCTCAGGGCAGGGGTTGTAAGTTATGCTGGCGTAACTGGGGGCATAAAAGGTTTCATAGAAAGCGTTAACGTGAAAACTTTAAAAAGTGCTAACTCGACTGGAAATTGAAAGGGCTAGTGCCCTTTGTAATAGTTGAAAGTAATTCTAGGGCAACTAATCCCCTTCTTACACTCACCATTTCCCCAAACACATCCAATCAAAATTTTGAGATATCTATTTTGTGCAATGTAGTTAAAAGTTCTGGAAATTAGGTTTTTGAGGATGATAATTCCCTCAGAGCCCTCAGGGCAAGGGTTGTAAGTTTTGCCCTGGGGGTATATGAGGCTTTTATAGAAATTGTTGTCATAGAAACTTGAAAAAAATTCATTTCATTGGAAATTGAAAGGGCTAATGCCATTTTTAACAGTCGAAAGTGATTGGACAGCAACTATCCCCCATCTCACGCCCACCATTTCCCCAAAAACATCCAATCACAATTTTCAGATAGGAATTTTGATCAACGTACTTGAAAGTTCTGGAAATTATGTCTTTGAGGAAGACAAACTTGCAAACCCCTCAGGGTGAAGTTATAACCTGGGGACACATAAGGTTTTTATAGAAAGCACTTTCATAGAAACTTCAAAAGGGGCTCATTCAAGTGGAAATTGAAGGGGCTAGTGCCCTTTTTAATAATCAAAAGTGGTTCGAGACCCACCATTTCCCCAAACACATCCAATCAAAATTTTTAGATTGCCATTTTATTCAAAGTAGTTGAAAGATCTGGAAATTATGTCTTTGAGGAGGACATTCCCCCACAGCCATCAGGGCAAGGGTTGTAAGTTTTACCATGTTGGAATACAAGTTTTTTAGAGAAAGCGTTGTAGTAGAAACTTCAAAGATGGCTCATTAGAATGGAAATTGAAAGAACTAGTGCCCTTTTTAATAGTTGAAAGTGACTGGAGGGGCTGTGACAATCCCCCACAGCCCTCGGGGCAAGGATTGTAAGTTATGCCCTGGGGGCATATAAGGTTTTTATAGAAAGCGTTGTCGTATAAAATTCAAAAAGGAATGATTGGAAATCGGATATGGAAATGGATATATCAAAAGTAATCGGGGGGAGACCCCCCCCCCCATTTCCATCATTTACCAAAACTTTTTTCAACACTTTGATATATCCATGTTGTTTAACGTAGTTGAAAGGTTCTGGAAATTTGAGGAAGACACCCCTCCGCCCCCCTGAGAGACCTCAGAATAAGGGTCGTAAGTTATGCCCTTGGGGCATTTAGGGTTCTTATAGAAAATTTTGTCGTAGAAGCTTCAAAAAGGGCTCATTCGATTGGAAATTCAGAGGACTAGTGCCTTTTTTATTAGTTGAGAGTAATCAGAGGGAAACTCAACCCCCCACGCCTATCATTTCCCCAAACACTTCCAATCAAAATTTTGGATAGCCATTGTGTTCAACGTATTAAAAAATCTCATTCGATTGTAAATTGAAAGGGCTACTGTCCTTTTCAATAGTCGAAAGTGTTCGGGACCAACAAACCCCCCTCCAATGCCCACCTTTTCCCCAAACACATCCAATAAAAATTTTCAAATGGCTATTTTGTTCAACGTAATTGAAAGGTCCATAAATTATGTCTTAGAGGATGACACCCCTCCCCCAACAGCCCTCAGGGCAATGTCTGTAAGTAATACCCTGGGGCAGAGAAGGTTTATATAGAAGGACTGTTCGTAAATACTTCGGAAAGGGGCTCATTGGATTGATAATCAGAAGTCCTATTGCCCTTTTTAATATTGAGACTGATCGAAGGGTGGATACCCCACCCCTAAAGCCTCTTATTTTCACGATCACAATCATATTTTCAAGTGTTTTAAGTTATGCCCTGGGAACATACAAGGTTTATATGTCCCCTTGTTGTCGTAGAAACTTTTTTATGGTCATTTGTTGTTTTAGAAACTTCAAAAAAGGCTCATTTAATTGGAAATTGAAAGGGCTTATGCCCTTTTTATTAGTCAAAAGTGATTGGAAGTTAAGCCCCCCCCCCTACGCCTATCAATTCCCAAAACACATCAAATCCAAATTTTGAGATAGCCATTTTGTTCAGCGTACTTGAAAGGTCTGGAAACTATTTTTTTGACAACCCCTACCTTCTCAAAACTAGAACATAATTTTCACTTTACTGAAAAAAAATGGCTATGGATTGGCAGTTTAGTGTGCATATACCGATATATATTCCTATAAGTTTTAATAGTTTTTATTTATTGAAGTTAAAAAAGCTAAAACATTTTAAACGTATTTTGTCATTCAATTTCGTAGGATGAAAGGATTAGAATGGCTTTAGAGTCTTGAACGGAAAGTTAATGCAAAACAGATATTTTTGGTTAAAATAACACAAGACAAGATAAGTTTGTTCTAAAATAACTATTTTCAAAATAACAAAACCATAGGTTTTGTTCTAAAACCAATTTTCTGTGTCCAGTCGAAGATAATCATCTTAGCCTGAGTGAGATAAACTACTAAGCAACATTTTTAAAATTAAATATCACAGGCAGCGCAATAGCGCTGCCTAAGTAGAGAACGATGTTGGAACAATGTATTTTTTTTCGGTTTCTTGGATTTTAGACCAGGGCACTTCGCATCGAAGGAGTTGTGGTAAAAACTTCAAAAAGAACTCGTTCGATTGGAAATTGGAAGGGCTTGTGCCCTTTTTAATAGCCAAAAGTGATTGGAAGGCAACTAACACCCCTTCCACGCCCATCATTTCTCCAAACCCATGCAATCAAAATTTTGAGATAGCCATATTGTTCAACGTAGTTGAAAGATCTTGAAATAATGTCTTTGAGGAGGACACTCCCCCCACAGCCTTCAAGGCAAGTGTTGTAAGTTATGCCCTGGGGGGCATATATGGCTTTAATAGAAAGTTTTGTCGTAGAAATTTCAAAAAGGATTGATTCAATTGGAAATTCAAACGGCTAGTGCTCTTTTTAATAGTCGAAAGTGATTAGTGGGCAACTAACCCCCTTTCAAGCCCACCATTTCCCAAAACACATCCAATAAAAATTTTGAGATAGACATTTTGTTCAACGTAATTGAAAATTCTGGAAAGTAAGCCTTTGAAAATGACAACACTCCCCTCCCCCCCCCCCCACATCCCTTAGGGAAAGAGCTGTAAGATATGCCCTGAGGCATATAAGGTTTTTTTAGAAAGCTTTGCTGTAAAAACTTCTAAAAGGGCTCATTCGATTGGTAATTGAAAGGGCTAGAGCCCTTTTTAATACTTGAGAGTGATTGGAGGGCAACAAACCCCCCTCTCCTGCCCACCATTTCTCCAAACACATGCAATCAAAATTTTGAGCTTTCCACTCTGTTCAACGTAGTTGAAAGTTTTGAAATTTCCGAAGTTGAAATTAGGTCATTGAAGATGATAACACCCTCAGGACCCTCAGGGCAAGGATCGTAATTTATGCCCTGGAGGCCTATAAGGGTTTTATAGAAAACGTTGTCTTCGAAAAATTAAAAAGGGTTCATTTGATTGGAAATTTAAAGGGCCTGTGCCCTTTTTAATAGTCGAAAATGATTTGAGAGCAACTAACCCCCCTCTAACGCCAACCATTTCTCCAAACACATCCAATCAAAATTTTTAGATAGGCATTTTGATCAACGTACTTGAAATTTCTGGAAATTATGTTTTTAAGGATGACAAAATCGACAAACCCCTCTGAGTGAGGGTTGTAAGTTATGCCTTGGGGGGCATATAAGGTTTTTGTAGAAAGTACTTTCGTAGAAACTTCAAAAGGCGCTCATTCCAGTGGAAATTGAAACGGCTAGGGCCCTTTTTAATAGTCAAAAGTGATTAGAGGGCAACTAATCTCCCTCTCTTGCCCACCATTTCCTCAAACACAAACAATCAAAATTTTGAAATAGGCATTTTGTTCAACGTAGTTGAAAGGTCTGGAAATTCTGTCTCTGAGGATGACACTCCCCCACAGCCCACGTGGCAAGGGCTGCAAGTTATACCCTGGGGTATATAAGTTTTTTAGAGAAAGTGTTGTAGTAGAAACTTCAAACATGGTGCGTTCGAATGGAAATTGAAAGGAATAGATCCCTTTTTAATATAGATGAAAGTGACTGAAGGGCAACTAACACCCCTCTTACACCCACCATTTCCCAAACACATCCCATAAAAATTCTAAGATTGCCATTTTGTTCAACGTAGTTGAAAAATCCATAAATTATATCTTTTAGGATGAAACTCCCCCACAGCCCTCGGGGCAAGGATTGTAAGTTAAACCCTGGGGGCATATAAGGTTTTTATAGAAGGCGTTATCGTAAAAAATTTAGAAAGGGCTCATCCGATTGGAAATAAACAGGGCTAGTGCTATTATTAATAGTCAAAAGCGATCGGAAGACGAATGTCCCCCCCCTAACGCCCATCACTTCCCCAAACCATTCCGATCAACATTTTGATATTACCATTTTGTTGAGGGTAGTTGAAGAGTCAGAAAATTATGTCTTTGAGTATAACCATCCTCCCCCCACAGCCCTCAGTGCTAAGGTTGTAAGTTATGCCCTGGGGGCATAAAAGGTTTTTATGGAAAGCGTTGTCTCAAAAATTTCAAAAAGGGCTATTGTTAGGAAAGTGAGAGGCCTTTTGCCCTTTATAATAGTCAAAAGTAACCGGTGGGAGAACCCCCCCCCCCCACCCAATGTCCATCATTTACCCAAACATTTTTAAACAATTTTATATATCCATGTTGTTTAACGTAGTTGAAAGGTCCGGAAATTTGTGGATGGCACCCCTCCCCCCCCAGAGCCCTCTGACAAGGGTCGTAAGTTATACCCTTGGGGCATGTAAGGTTTTTATAGAAAGTTTTGTCGTAGAAGCTCAAAAGGTTTTATTCGATTCGAAATTGAGAGGACTAGTGCCTTTTTTATTAGTCAATAGTAATAAGAGGGCAACTAACCCCCCCCCCCCCCCAACGCCCATCATTTCTCCAAACACTTCCAATCAAAATTGAGATAGCCATTTTGTTCAATGTTTTAAAATATCTCATTCGATCGAAAAATTGAAATGGCTAATGCCTTTTTCAATAGTAAAAAGTGTTCGGAGGGCAACAAACCCCCCTCCAATGCCCACCTATTCCCCAAACACATCCAATCAAAATTTTCAGATAGCTATTTTGTTCAACGTAATTGAAAGGTCCATAACTTATGTCTTTGAGGATGACACCCCTTCCCCCAACAGACCTCAGGGCAAGGTCTGTAAGTTATGCCCTGGAATAGATAAGGTTTATATAGAAGGACTGATCGTATATACATTGGAGGGGGCTCATTGGATTGATAATCAGAAGTTCTATTACCCTTTTTTAATATTGAGTCTAATCGAAGGGTGGATACCTCCCCCCCCTCCCTAAAGCCTCTTATTTTAACGATCAAGATCATATTTTCAAGGGTTTTAAGTTATGCCCTGGGAACATATAAGGTTTATATGTCCCCTTGTTGTCGTAGAAACTTTTTTATGGTCATTTGTTGTCGTAGAAACTTCGAAAAAGGCTCACTCGATTGGAAATTGAAAGGGCGTGTGGCCTTTTTATTAGTCAAAAGTGATTGGAATTTAAGCCCCCCCCCCTACGCCTATCAATTCCCAAAACACATCAAATCCAAATATTTAGATAGCCATTTTATTGAGCGTACTTGAAAGGTCTGGAAATTATTTTTTTGACAATCCACATACCTTCTCAAGACCAGAACTTAATTTGCACTTTACTGAAAAAAATGACTGTGGATTGGCAGTTTAGTATACATATACTGATATATATTACTTTGGAAGGCAACACACATTCCACGCCCATCATTTCCCAAAGCCCACCCAATCACAATTTTGAGATAGCCATTTTGTTCAACGTAGTTGAAAGATCTGGAAATAATGTCTTTGAGGAGGACACTCCCCCCACAGCCATCAGGGCAAGGGTTGTGAGTTATTCTCTGGGGGCATAAAAGGTTTTAATAGAAAGTTTTGTCGTAGAAATTTCAAAAAGGACTAATTCAATTGGAAATTCAAACGGCTAGTGCACTTTTTAATAGTCGAAAGTGATAAGAGGGCAACTAACCCCCTTTCACGCCCACCATTTCCCAAAACACATCCAATAAAAATTTTGACATAGACATTTTGTTCAACGTTGTTTGAAAATTCTGGAAAGTATGTCTTTGAAGATGACAACACCCCCCCCCCCCACATCCCTTAGGGCAAGGGATTTAAGATATGCCCTGGGGCATATAAGGTTTTTATAGAAAGCTTTGTCATAAAAACTTCAAAAAAGGGCTTACTCGATTGGTAATTGAAAGGGCTAGAGCCCTTTTTAATACTTGAAAGTGATTGGAGTGCAACTATATCCCCTCTGACGCCCACCATTTCCTCAAACACATCCAATCAAAATTTTGAAATAGGCATTTTGTTCAACGTAGTTGAAAGGTCTGGAAATTATGTTTCAGAGGATGACACTTCCCCCATATCCCCCAGGGCAAGGGTTGTAAGTTGTACCCTGGGGCATATAAGTTTCTTAGAGAAAGTGTTGTAGTAGAAACTTCAAAGATGGTTTCTTCGAATGGAAATTGAAAGGGCTAGATCCCGTTTTAATAGATGAAAGTGACTGGAGGGCAACTAACCCCCCTCTTTCGCCAACCATTTCCCAAACACATCCCATCAAAATTCTGAGATAGCCATTTTGTTCAACGTAATTGAAAAGTCAAGAAATTATGTATTTGAGGATGAAACTCCCCTACAGCCCTCGGGGCAAGGATTGTAACTTATACCCTGGGGGCATATAAGATTTTTATAGAAAGCGTTGTAGTATAAAATTCAAAAAGGGCTCATTCGATTGGAAATAAAGAGGGCTTGTGCTATTATTAATAGTCAAAGGCGATCGGAAGACGAATTCCCCCCCCCCTAATGCCAATCACTTCCCCAAACACTTCCGATCAACGTTTTGATGTAACCATTTTGCTGAAGGTAGTTGAAGAGTCAGAAAATTATGTCTTTGAGTATGACCATCCACCCCCCACAGCCTTCAGTGGTAAGGTTTTAATTTATACCCTGGGGCATAAAAGGTTTTTATAGAAAGCGTTGTCTTAAAAAATTCATAGATAGCTATTTTGTTCAACGTAATTGAAAGTTCCATAAATTATGTCTTTGAGGATGACACCCCCTCCCCCAACAGCCCTAAGGGCAAGGTCTGTAAGTTATGCCCTGGGGTAGATAAGGCTTATATAGAAGGACTGATCGTATATATATAGGAGGGGGGCTCATTGGATTGATAATCAGAAGTTCTATTGTCCTTTTTAATGTTGAGACTAGTCGAAGGGAGGATTACCCCCCCCCCTAAAGCCTCCTATTTTCACGATCACGATCATATTTTCGAAAAAGGCTCATTCGATTGGCAATTGAAAGGGCTTGTGCCCTTTTTATTAGTCAAAAGTTATTGGAAGTAAAGCCCCCCCCCCCCCTCCCCTAGACCTATCAATTCCCAAAACACATCAAATCCAAATATTGAGACAGCCATATTGTTCAGCGTACTTGAAAGGTCTGGAATTTATTTTTTTGGCAACCCCCATACCTTCTCAAGACCAGAACATAATTTGCACTTTACTGAAAAAATGGCTATGGATTGGCAGTTTAGTTTACATACACTGATATATTCCTTTAAGTTTTAATAATTTTTATTTATTAAAGTTAAAAAAGTTAAAATATTTTAAACGTATTTCGTCATTCAATGTCGTAGGATGAAAGGATTAGAATGGCTTTAGAGTCTTGAACTGAAAGTTAATGCAAAACAGGTATTTTTTTGTTTAAAATAACACAATTCCATCTGGGCTTGTGCCCAGATGGAATTAATTTGAAGGCTTTTAAATTAGTGATGTGTTATTTAATACCAAGTCTCGTCCACATAATCAATATTTTCCTGGAAACTGGGGTATTCCCCGATGCACTTAAAAGGGCAAAAGTCATCCCCCTCCATAAAGGTGGGTCTAAACTAGATATCGAAAATTATAGACCTATATCGATCCTTCGCCTGTTTTCAAAAATATTTGAAAAAATTGTGCATAAAAGGCTATATGATTATCTTACGAAAACAGGGATGTTAAGTGAAACTCAGTTCGGCTTTAGGAAAGGTCACTCGACGTCGGACGCCGTGCATTCTCTCTGTGATATTGTAAATAGATGCTTTGAACGTGAATCCCTTTGACTGTTTTTATTGATTTTAGAAAGGCGTTTGATACAGTGGATTTTAAAATTTTACTCAAACGTCTACAGTCCCTTGGAGTTCGTGGTAATAATCTGAAATGGTTTGATAGTTTTTTAAGTGGAAGATCTATTCAAGTTGTTTTAAATGATGCACTTTCTTCTCCCTATCAAATGAAGTGTGGTGTACCTCAGGGATCCGTCTTGGGACCACTTCTATACCTTGTGTATGTTGATTCAATGCGTTTTTACTTACCGGAGTGTTTTATCACGACTTTCGCGGATGATACTGCTTTAACTATGTCAAGTCGAATGATTGATGATCTATTGTTGAAAGTAAATAGGGTTTTAAAGTTATTTTATGTATTTACAAATTTGAGCCTCTTGTCAGTGAATGTTAAAAAAACTGATTTTATGATTTTTATGAGAGTTGGTAAGCCGCCGAGTGTTGATGGAGAGATAAGCCTTTGTCACAGGTGCATGAGGTGCGTTATTTGGACTTCCAGCTTGATTGTAATTTGTCTTGGAAGCACCATAGTGATCTTGTTGCAACTAAAGTTGCTAGATGTCTGGGAATTTTGAGTCGTATGAAGCATGTTTTACGATTGTTGGTTCTTTTACTATTGTATCATAGTATTGTTGTGCCTTATATTTCTTATGGTTGTCTCTCTTGGTCTAGCAATTTTTACACAAATTTCAAAAGAGTGCAGATTTTAAAAAAAAAAACAGTACGTCTTCTCGGAAATTGTATAGAAAATGTGAATGATACCGCGTCATTTTTTAAAGAATTAAGTGAACCTCTAAGTGAACCTAAGTGAACCTAAAGACTCTAAGTGAACCTAGATCAACCCAACTTTTTGGATATCTCTCTAACTATGACTCTGTTTGTGAGTCGTGTCTGTGCATGTGTCGTCTCTATGTGTGTGTCATCTCTGTGGGTGTGTCGTCTCTGTTGTTGTGTCTTCTCTTTATGTTTGTCGTCTCTGTGCGTGTGTCGTCTCTTTGTGTGTTTCGTATCAGTGTGTGTGTCATCTCTGTGTGTGTGTCGTCTCTGTGTGTTTGTCGTCTCTGTGCGTGTGTCGTCTCTATGTGTAAGTCGTCACTTTGAGTGTGTCGTCTCTGTGTGTGTGTCGTCTCTATGTCTGTTTCGTACCTTTGTGTGTGTGTCGTCTCTGTGTGTGTGTCGTCTCTATGTGTGTTTGTGATTTCTTTCTTTGTGTGTCTCGTCTCTGTGTGTGTGTTGTCTCTGTGTGTGTGCCGTCTCTGTGCGTGTGTCGTCTCTTTGGGTGTTGTGTCCCTGTGTGTGTGTCATCTCTGTGTGTGTGTATTCTCTGTGTGTGTACCGTCTCTGTGAGTGTGTGTAATCTCTGTGTGTGTGTCGTCTCTGTGTGTGTGCCGTCTCTGTGCGTGTGTCGTCGCTATGTGTGTGTGTTGTCTCTCTGTGTGTGTGTCGTCTCTGTGTGTGTGTCTTCTCTCTCGTGTGCTGTGTGAGTGTCGTCTCTGTGTGTGTGTCATCTCTGTGCGTGTGTCGTCGCTATGTGTGTGTCGTCTCTGTGTGTGTGTTGTCTCTGTGTGTGTGTCGTCTCTGTGCGTGTGTCGTCTGTATGTGTGTGTCTTCTCTGTGTGTTTCGTATCTGTGTGTGTGTCGTCTCTCTGTGTGTGTGTGTGTTGTCTCTGTGCGTGTGTCTTCTCTCTGTGTGTTGTCGTCTCTGTGTGTGTTGACTCTGTGCGTATGTCATCGCTATGTGTGCGACGTCTCTGGGTGTGTGTAGTCTCTGTGTGCGTCTCGTCTCTGTGCTTGTTGTCTTTGTGTGTGTGTCGTCTCTGTGCGTGTATCGTCTCTATGTGTGTTTCGTCTATGTATGTGTGTGTAGTCTCTTTGTGTGTCGTCTCTATGTGTGTGTGTCGTCTCTGTGTGTGTGTCTCGTCTCTCTCTCTCTCTCTCTGTGTTTTGTCTCTGTGTGTGTATCGTCTCTGTGCGTGTGTCGTCTGTTTGTGTGTGTCGTCTTTGTGTTGTGTGTCATATCTCTGTGTGTGTCGTCTCTGTGTGTGTGTCGTCTCTGTGCGTGTGTCATCTCTGTGTGCGTGTGTGTGTCGTCTCTATGTGTTTTTCGTCTCTGTGTGTGTATGTTTCGTCTCTGTGCGTGTGTCTTCTCTCTGTGTGTGTGTCGTCCCTGTATGTGTCTCGTCTCTGTGCGTGTGTCGTCGCTATGTTTGTGTGTGTTGCCTCTTTGTGTGTTGTCTCTGTGTGCGTGTATCGTCTCTGTGCGTGTGTCGTCTCTATGTGTGTTTCGTCTCTGTGTGTGTGTCATCTCTGTGTTTGTGTCGTCTCTATGTGTGTTTGTCTCCTCTGTGCGTGTGTCTTCTCTCTGTGTGTTGTCGTCTCTGTGTGTGTGTATCGTCTCTGCGCGTGTGTCGTCTCTGTGTGTGTGTCATCTATGTGTGTGTGTGTTGTCTCTGTGTGCGTGTTGTCTTTGTGTATTTGTTGTCACTCTTTGTTTTGTCTCTCTGGGTGTGTGTCGTCTGTGGTCTTGTTTTATTGATACGTGTTTGTCGTCTTTGTGTGTGTTTTGGTTGTCTCGATTTGCGGTGAGTAACGGTTCGGGTTTTCTTTGTGTGTGTGTCCTCTATGTTCACATATCGTCTCTATGTATGTGTAGGCTCTGTGTGTGTGTCGTCTCTTTGAGTGTATCGTGTCTGTCCGTGTGTTGTATCTGTGTTTGTTGTCTTTGTGTGTGTGTGTCGTCTCTGTTTTTGTGTCTTCTCTGTATGTTTGTCGTCTCTATGTGTGTGTCGCCTCTATGTATGTTTCATCTCTATGTGTGCTTAGTCGCTCTGTCTGTGTCTTCTCTGTGTTTGTGTTTTCTCTATGTTTGTGTCATCTCTGTGTGTGCGTGTCGTTTCTGTGTGTTTGTCCTCTCTGTGTGTGAGTCGTCTCTTTGTGTCTGTTGTCTCTGTGTGTTTGTCCTCTCTGTGTGTGTGTCAGCTCTGTGTGTGTGTGTTGTCTCTGTGTGTTTGTCGTCTGTGTGTGTATGTGTCGTACCTGTAAGTGTGTCTTCTCTGTATGTTTTTCGTCTCTGTGCGTGTGTAGTCTCTTAGTGTAAGTTGTCACTTTGTCTGTGTCGTATCTGTGTGTGTGTCGTCTCTGTGTGTGTGTCGTCTTTGTGTGTGTGTCGTCTCTGTGTGTGTGTGTTGTCTCTATTCGTGTGTCGTCTCTATGTGTGTTTTGTATCTGTGTGTGGACACGCTTCTGTCATCGCCCCATCTCCCCAAAAACAGTTTTCAGACATTTTTTGTTAAAAATTTATTTTCAAGTAATTCATCCGGGTTTTCGAAAGCAATTCATGCCAGAGTACAGCACTATAACTACTCTAAGACATCCACTCTGTCATCGCCCCATCTCCCCAAAAACACTTTTCAGACATGTAGTGTTATAATTTTTGATTCAATTCATCCATTCTGCTTTTTCAAAATCAATTCATGCCGCAGTAAAGAACTATAAGTACTCTAAGACAAGCTTCTGCCATCGCGCGATCTCTCCAAAAAAGATTTTAGGACAGTTCTAGTTAAAAATTCTATTTCAAGTCATTCACTTTGGTTTTTCACAAGCAATTCGTGCCAGAGTACTGAACTATAACTAGTCTAAGACACCCTTCTGTCATCACCCCATCCCCCAAAAACATTTTTCAGTCATTTCTTACTAAAAATTTTTTTTCAACTAATTCACCCGGGTTTTCGAAAAGCAATTCATGCCAGTTTACAGCACTATAACTAGTCTAAGACATCCTCTCTGTCATCGCCCCATCCCCCAAAAAAACTTTTCAGACATTTCTTGTTAAGAATTTTATTTCAAGTCATTCATTTGGGTTTTTCTAAAGCAATTCTTGCCACAGTACAGCACTATCACTAGTCTGAGACAACCAATCTGTCATCGCCCCATCCCCCCAAAAACAATTTTCAGACATTTCTCGCTAAAAGTTTTATTTCAAGTCATTCATTTGGGTTTTTCAAAAGGAATTCGTGCCACAGTACAGAACTATAACTGCTCTAAGACACGCTTCTGTCATCGCCCCATCTCCCCAGAAACACTTTTCAGACATTTCTTGTCAAAACTTTATTTTCAAGTAATTCATCCGGGTTTTTCACAATCAATTCGTGCCAGAGTACAGCATTATAACTAGTCTAAGACATCCACTCTGTCATCGCCCCATCCCCCCAAAAACACTATTCAGACATTTCTTGTTAAAAATTTTATTTCAAGTCATTCATTTGGGTTTTTCACAATCAATTCGTGCCAGAGTACAGAACTATAACTACTCTAAGACACGCTTTTGTCATCGCCCCATCTCCCCAAAAACGCTTTTCAGACATTTCTCGTTAATAATTCTATTTCAAGTCATTCATTTGGGTTTTTCACAAGCTATTCGTGCCACATTACTGAACTATAACTAGTGTAAGACACCCTTCTGTCATCACCCCATCTCCCCAAAAACACTTTTCAGACACTTCTTGTTAAAACTTTATTTTCAATTAATTCACCCGGGTTTTCGAAAAGCAATTCATGCCAGAGTACAACACTATAACTAGTCTAAGACATCCACTCTGTCATCGCCCCATCTCCCAAAAAATACTTTTCAGACATTTTTTTTTAAAAATTTTATTTCAAGTCATCCATTTCGGTTTTTCAAAAGGAATTCGTGCCACAGTATAGCACTATCACTAGTCTTTGACATCCAATCTGTCCTCGCCCCATCTCCCCAAAAACACTTTTCAGACATTTATTGTTAAAACTTTATTTTCAAGTCATTCATTTGGGTTTTTCACAAGCAATTCTTGCCACAGTACAGAATTATAACTTCTCTAAGACACGCTTCTGTCATCGTCCCATCTCCCCAGAAACACTTTTCAGACATTTCCTGTCAAAACTTTATTTTCAAGTAATTCATCCGGGTTTTCGCAAGCAATTCATGCCAGAGTACAGCATTATAACTAGTCTAAGACATCCACTCTGTCATCGCCCCATCCCCCCAAAAACACTTCAGACATTTCTTGTTAAAAATTTTATTTCAAGTCATTCATTTGGGTTTTTCACGATCAATTCGTACCACAGTACAGAACTATAACTACTCTAAGACACGCTTCTGTCATCGCCCCATCTCCCCAAAAACACTTTTCAAGCATGTATCGTAAAAATTTTTATTTCAAGTCATTCATTTGGGTTTTTCGCAAGCAATACGTGCCACAGTACAGCACTATCACTAGTCTAAGACATCCACTCTGTCATCGCCCACCCCCATCCCAAAAACAAAAACTATTTTCAGACATTTCTTTTTAAAAATTCTATTTCAAGTCATTCATTTTGGTTTTTCACAAGCAATCAATGAATGGTACCTGTTATCAGACAAAAATGCCAATTGCCAAAAAAAAAGAAAAAAAAAGAAAAACACCATTTTTAATGTGCTTTCAAAAACCCATCTGGTTGAAAACATGTTTGTTATCGTTAACCATTTCCAAAGATTGATATTGTTCCAATCAGAAAAAACGTCGATTGCCAAAAAAAAAAAAAAATAACACATACCATTTTGAATGGGCTTTAAAAAACCCTTCTGGTTGAAAACATGTTTGTTATCGTTAACCATTTCAATAGATTGATATTGTTCCAAATTTATAATAAATATCTTGCTTTTTGCAGTGTGTTGGAACTAGTGGGGAATCCCCACTCATACTGCTCACTTTTTTGCAATGTTTTGGAACTGGTGGGGAATCCCCGCTCGTTTGGAAAGGTACTAAAGGGACATAAGCAAATAGCACGTAGTTTCAAAACGTGTTTTTTTCTTTTTTTTATCACTTTGTTTGGAAAGGAACCATGAGAACATAAGCAAATAGCATGTAGTTTCAAAACATGTTTTTAATCACGTGTGGAGGTCCCATAGAATAACATAGGAAGGAATATAAACCCTTAGAATAGCATGGGAGGGAACGTAAACCCTTAGAATAGCATAGGAAGGAACATAAACCCTTAGAATAGTATAGGAGGGTACATAAGCCCTTAGAATAGCTTAGGAAGGAACATAAACCCATAGCATAACAAGGGACGGAAAATAAGAACTTAGAATATCTTAGGAAGGAACAGAGAGCGATGGAATATCATGGGAGGGAACATGAACCCTTAGAATAGCATGGGAGGGAACATAAGCCCTTAGAATAGTATAGGAAGGAATACAAACCCTTAGAATATCATAGGAGGGGACATAAACCCTTAGAATAGCATAAGATGGAACATAATCCACCCAAATCCATAAGTATATGCCCTGAAAAGGTGTCAAGGAACGTAATCTCCCCAAATAGCACAGGAAGGAACATAGTAGGCTAGAATCCATAAGTACATGCTTTGGAAAGGTGCCAAGGAACGTAATCTCCCCAAATAACACCATTATAAGTACTCTAAAACACCTCGCTCCCATCACCCCGTCCCTCCAAAAATGTTTTATTCAGAGATTTCTTGTTAAGAAATTATCCAATCACTAATTAGAATCAATCACACTCCTATTATTCAAACATTAATTAATATCGTTCATTGAGTCCAATTTGCGAATTCCTTATCCCTTTTTGCAAATGTCAATCAAACAATTCCGATAGTAAAAGCGTGTTTAATCACCTTGCTTGGAAAGGTGTCAAGGAATGTAATCTCCCCAAATAGCACAGGAAGGAACATAGAGAGAGCAAATCCATAGGTACATGCTCTTGAAAGGTGCCAAGGAACGTAAGGCAAGCAAATAGCACAGGAAGGAACATAAGGCAAGCAAATCCATAAGTACATGCTCTGGAAAGGTGCCAAGGAACGTAAGGCAAGCAAATAGCACAGGAAGGAACATAAGGCAAGCAAAGTATAATGTCACACTCTACTCTCGAATGTCATCCTTCCAATGGAAGAGCAACCCAAGCATCAGAGCCAACAGATCATTATCAGTGTTCTGGCCTAGTCATTATATTCTCGAAATAACCTATTGCGCGAAAGGAGATTTCCCATTTTTCACGCGTGCTAGAAGGGCGTGTTGACTGCCAAAATTTGGCACGCAGTCGGCAAACTATTGCTCACAAGGTATTCTTAGCGATAAAGGAGAAAGGGGTGCTTAAATTATGTAAACACCTAGCTAGTTTAAGATTCGCCCTATACAATAAATCTAAAGGATTAGGGTTACTGTATATACTAATTTTTCAATAAAAACAAATTTACAACAATATTAAACCAAAGAAAAAAAGCAGTTAGAAACACACAACAAACAAAAAATAAAATCTGAAAAAAAGGATTATAAAGGATCGTAATATAGGCAAAAAGAACCGTGTATTATAGAAAAGTGGTGGGGGGTGGGGGTCCTAGCAATCATTTCCAGAGGGCGGGGTTGATATTAGAACTAAATTTTAGGTTTCAACGAAAATGCCCTGTTTCGTTGAGCCAAGACTATGGATATTTGCCACCATCACGACAAAATAAGGGTGCCCCCATCCCCTAGCAATCATTTCCAAAGGGCAGAATTGATATGAGAGCTAAATTTAAGCCATATTAAGAGCTTTTAACGAAACTGCATCGTTTCTTTGACTGGGATGTTAGATTTCAGTCCCCCTCTCCCGAAAAAATTTTTTAACACCTCCCACCTTATCTTTAAGCTCCAGAGTGTGCTAGTCCAATGTAATGCATGCCACTCTGACAAACTATGATGGCATACGCCACCCTCTGGCACTCTCATTATTCCAAACTCATTTACAGATATTTTCATAATAAAAATATACTTTTAAATCCTTTGTTTTTTGTTCTAGCAATCCACACTCAACATGATGCCCACCACGGCAATTCACGCCATAGTGCCATTATTTGACTGCCCCTCTGACACCTTCTTTATCATTCCAAAGACATTTTCAGACATTACAGGCTAAAAATAACACATTCAGTCACGTGATTGCAGTTTTTCACTGGGCAAGCCTATCACCACACCCCCCAAAACACCAAACACCACCGAGACATTACACGCCGGCCATCCTTACCATCTGCGTGGCATTGAACAACGGAACTTGGAATTTGATTACCAGGATGGGATACTCCAAGCAGTTCATGCCACAGCAACACACTTACTGCTTTTTGGCATATTGCGACACTCGTTATCATCATTTTAAGCGTCCTCTAGCGTTTGAACACCTTCAGTGGATATATTTTCTTTTGCTGTAATGTTCCAACGATTCCCAACCCTATTCCATACTATTACTGCTCTGCGGCATCCTCTGACATCTTATATATTATTCTTAAGACATTATCAGACATTTTTTTTAAAAATTATGCTTTCAAACCATTGATTCGAGTTTTTCACGAACCTGGTCTTTCATAATCATAGGCGGCGCAAAAGTGCGGCCTAATTAAAGAACGATGTTGGCCCAATGTATTATTTATTTTTTTCATTTAGACCAAGGCACTCTTATCGAAAGAGCTGTCGTAGAAACTTCGAAAAGGGCTCATTCGATTGTAAATTGCAGTGGCTTGTGCCCCTTTTAATAATCGAAAGTTATTTGAAGGCAACTAACACCCCTTCCAAACCCACCATTTCCCCAAAGACATCCAATCAAAATTTTGAGATAGCCATTTTGTACAACGTAGTGGATTATCAGGTGGATATAATGCTTTTGAGGCGGACTACCCCCCCCCCCCCCCACAGCCCTCAGGGTAGGGGTTGTAAGTTATGCTGGCATAACTTTTGGCATAAAAAGTTTCATAGAAAGCGTTAACGTGAAAACTTTAAAAAGTGCTAACTCGACTGGAAATTGAAAGGTCTAGTGCCCTTTGTAATAGTTGAAAGTAATTCTAGGGCAACTAACCCCCTTCTCACGCCCACCATTTCCCCAAACACATACAATCAAAATTTTGAGATATCTATTTTGTGCAATGTAGTTAAAAGTTCTGGAAATTAGGTTTTTGAGGATGATAATTCCCTCAGAGCCCTCAGGGCAAGGGTTGTAAGTTTTGCCCTGGGGGTATATGAGGCTTTTATAGAAATTGTTGTCATAGAAACTTGAAAAAAATCATTTGATTGGAAATTGAAAGGGCTAATGCCACTTTTAACAGTCGAAAGTTATTGGAGAGCAACTAACCCCCCTCTCACGCCCACCTTTTCCCCAAAAACATCCAATCACAATTTTCAGATAGGAATTTTGATCAACGTGCTTGAAAGTTCTGTAAATTATGTCTTTGAGGAAGACAAACTTGCAAACCCCTCAGCGTGAAGTTATAACCTGGGGACATATAAGGTTTTTATAGAAAGCACTCTCATAGAAACTTCAAAAGGGGCTCATTCAAGTGGAAATTGAAGGGGCTAGTGCCCTTTTTAATAATCAAAAGTGGTTGGAGGGCAACTAATCCTCCCTCTCACACCCACCATTTCCCCAAACACATCCAATCAAAATTTTGAGATAGCCATTTTACTCAAAGTAGTTGAACGATCTGGAAATTATGTCTTTGAGGAGGACATTCCCCAACAGCCATCAGGGCAAGGGCTGTAAGTTTTACCATGGTGGAATATAAGTTTTTTAGAGAAAGCGTTGTAGTAGAAACTTCAAAGATGGCTCATTAGAATGGAAATTGAAAGAACTAGTGCCCTTTTTAATAGTTGATTGTGACTGGAGGGGCTGTGACAATCCCCCACAGCCCTCGGGGCAAGGATTGTAAGTTATGCCCTGGGGGCATATAAGGTTCTTATAGAAAGCGTTGTCGTATAAAATTCAAAAAGGAATGATTGGAAATCGGATATGGAAATGGATATATCAAAAGTAATCGGGGGGAGACCCCCCCCCATTTCCATCATTTACCAAAACTTTTTTCAACACTTTGATATATCCATGTTGTTTAACGTAGTTGAAAGGTTCTGGAAATTTGAGGATGACACCCCTCCCCCCCCCAAGAGACCACAGAACAAGGGTCGTAAGTTATGCCCTTGGGGCATTTAGGGTTCTTATAGAAATTTTTGTCGTAGAAGCTTCAAAAAGGACTCATTCAATTGGAAATTCAGAGGACTAGTGCCTTTTTTATTAGTCGAAAGTAATCAGAGGGAAACTCAACCCCCCACGCCTATCATTTCCCCAAACACTTCCAATCAAAATTTTAGATAGCCATTGTGTTCAACGTATTAAAAAATCTCATTCGATTGGAAATTGAAAGGGCTACTGTCCTTTTCAATAGTCGAAAGTGTTCGGGACCAACAAACCCCCCTCCAATGCCCACCTTTTCCCCAAACACATCCAATAAAAATTTTCAAATGGCTATTTTGTTCAACGTAATTGAAAGGTCCATAAATTATGTCTTAGAGGATGACACCCCTCCCCCAACAGCCCTCAGGGCAATGTCTGTAAGTAATGCCCTGGGGTAGATAAGGTTTATATAGAAGGACTGATCGTAAATACATCGGAAAGGGGCTCATTGGATTGATAATCAGAAGTCCTATTGCCCTTTTTAATATTTAGACTGATCGAAGGGTGGATACCCCACCCCTAAAGCCTCTTATTTTCACGATCACGATCATATTTTCAAGGGTTTTAAGCTATGCAATGGGAACATACAAGGTTTATATGTCCCCTTGTTGTCGTAGAAACTTTTTTATTGTCATTTGTTGTCGTAGAAACTTCGAAAAAGGCTCATTTGATTGGAAATTGAAAGGGCTTATGCCCTTTTCTATTAGTCAAAAGTGATTGGAAGTTAATCCCCCCCCCCTACGCCTATCAATTCCCAAAACACATCAAATCCAAATTTTGAGATAGCCATTTTGTTCAGCGTACTTGAAAGGTCTGGAAACTATTTTTTTGACAACCCTTACCTTCTCAAAACCAGAACATAATTTTCACTTTACTGAAAAAAAATGGCTATGGATTGGCAGTTTAGTATGCATATACTTATATATATTCCTATAAGTTTTAATAATTGTTATTTATTGAAGTTAAAAAAGCTAAAACATTTTAAACGTATTTTGTCATTCAATTTCGTAGGATGAAAGGATTAGAATGGCTTTAGAGTCTTGAACGGAAAGTTAATGCAAAACAGATATTTTTGGTTAAAATAACACAAGACAAGATAAGTTTGTTCTAAAATAACTATTTTCAAAATAACAAAACCATAGGTTTTGTTCTAAAACCAATTTTCTGTGTCCAGTCGAAGATAATCATCTTAGCCTGAGTGAGATAAACTACTAAGCAACGTTTTTTAAATTAAATATCACAGGCAGCGCAATAGCGCTGCCTAAGTAGAGAACAATGTTGGAACAATGTATTTTTTTTCGGTTTCTTGGATTTTAGACCAGGGCACTTCGCATCGAAGGAGTTGTGGTAAAAACTTCAAAAAGAACTCGTTCGATTGGAAATTGGAAGGGCTTGTGCCCTTTTTAATAGCCAAAAGTGATTGGAAGGCAACTAACACCCCTTCCACGCCCATCATTTCTCCAAACCCATGCAATCAAAATTTTGAGATAGCCATATTGTTCAACGTAGTTGAAAGATCTTGAAATAATGTCTTTGAGGAGGACACTCCCCCCACAGCCTTCAAGGCAAGTGTTGTAAGTTATGCCCTGGGGGGCATATATGGCTTTAATAGAAAGTTTTGTCGTAGAAATTTCAAAAAGGATTGATTCAATTGGAAATTCAAACGGCTAGTGCTCTTTTTAATAGTCGAAAGTGATTAGTGGGCAACTAACCCCCTTTCAAGCCCACTATTTCCCTAAACACATCCAATAAAAATTTTGAGATAGACATTTTGTTCAACGTAATTGAAAATTCTGGAAAGTAAGCCTTTGAAAATGACAACACTCCCCTACCCCCCCCCCCACATCCCTTAGGGAAAGAGCTGTAAGATATGCCCTGAGACATATAAGTTTTTTTTAGAAAGCTTTGCTGTAAAAACTTCTAAAAGGGCTCATTCGATTGGTAATTGAAAGGGCTAGAGCCCTTTTTAATACTTGAGAGTGATTGGAGGGCAACAAACCCCCCTCTCGCGCCCACCATTTCTCCAAACACATGCAATCAAAATTTTGAGCTTTCCACTCTGTTCAAGGTAGTTGAAAGTTTTGAAATTTCCGAAGTTGAAATTAGGTCATTGAAGATGATAACACCCTCAGGGCCCTCAGGGCAAGGATCGTAATTTATGCCCTGGAGGCCTATAAGGGTTTTATAGAAAACGTTGTCTTCGAAAAATTAAAAAGGGTTCATTTGATTGGAAATTTAAAGGGCTTGTGCCCTTTTTAATAGTCGAAAATGATTGGAGAGCAACTAACCCCCCTCTAACGCCAACGATTTCTCCAAACACATCCAATCAAAATTTTGAGATAGGCATTTTGATCAACGTACTTGAAATTTCTGGAAATTATGTTTTTGAGGATGACAAAATCGACAAACCCCTCTGAGTGAGGGTTGTAAGTTATGCCTTGGGGGGCATATAAGGTTTTTGTAGAAAGAACTTTCGTAGAAACTTCAAAAGGCGCTCATTCAATTGGAAATTGAAACGGCTAGTGCCCTTTTTAATAGTCAAAAGTGATTAGAGGGCAACATGTTTAGACCAAAAAAGAAAGACTAAAGAATGAAGATTCAAAAAAAGAGAAAGGTTGTTATATATTAAGCCCTACATTAATGAATTCGGATACATAAAATGTCGGAAAAGTTTGGATACACAAAATCTTATGTCTTTTTTCGTGTTTTGTATTATTCTTGTTGATATTGTAAAGCCAGCTTTAAAACAGCGATTGCAGCTATTACAAATGGTTTTTTCGTCGAATAGTATGTTTGGTATGGTATGAATGGTATGTTTGGTCTTTAATGATTTGAGTTGTTGTTTATATTGCTTCAGTCTTTAAAGGGAGTCATTTGTATGTTCAAAGCAAAAGGAAGTATGTTCAAAAGGAAGTTGGAATAGGTCGACTGGTGCAGAGTTTTTCTTAAAATAAGTGACATAGAACTACCTTTAAAAAGGTAAAAAGATAAACAAATAAAAGATATTTCATTTTAAGATGATCTAAGGCTACCATTAAGAAGTATATATTTTTTTAATTGGAAGCCCCGAAAACTGATAGATAATTTCAAAATTATCTCTTTTTTTGGTAATTTGTCATTATTTTTTAAATCTAAGAATGATAACGTTAAATCTGCCATTGAGGCTATTACCTTTACTATGTTTTCTTTGTTTTCTTTTATGAGTTAAATTATCATTAATATTGCTTTTTTGTTTTTACGTAGAAGGAGTCGTTATGTTCGAAGTATGGAGGTCGGAATACACCGAAAAAAAAAAAAACTAGCTTAAAAATAAAAAGGTTTCTTCAATTGATTTAAGTCTACTAATCAAAAATGTATCTGTTTCTAAATTATACCCAGAAAACCTACAAATTGTGGTGTAAACGTTTCCATTTCTGAATTATTTTTTTTTGTGTGTGTTTTTTTTTTAGTTCTTGTTGATATTCAAAAATTGATGGCGATATAAGCTATTACCCTCTCTATTTTGTCTTTAAGTTTTTATGAAAAGCCAAGTTATTATTTTCTACTTTTTTGTCTTGATTTTATTGGGGGGGGGGGGTCATTATTTGATTTTAAGTGTTGGTATTGAGATACACTGATTGGTGCACACATTTTGAAAGTATATTTAACATAAAATATCTATTTAAAAAAAAAAAATATTTAGCTTTAGATTAAAACTTAAAAAAACAAACTTGTTTTAAAAATAACATAGGACTGCAGAAAATAAAAAAAAACTTGTTCAAGGAGTATAAGCCCTAAATCATAACTAAATCAAAAAAGTAAATTGAACAAACAAATTTAAAGAAAATGGCATATATACGCCATAACCAGACTAACACATATTCACGACTTTTTGACATCTTTAAAGACTACACGCTTTTTTTTTAATACTACAATCCTCTCTTGCCCACCATTTCCTCAAACACATACAATGAAAATTTTGAAATAGGCATTTTGTTCAACGTAGTTGAAAGGTCTGGAAATTCTGTCTCTGAGGAAGACACTCCCCCAAAGCCCACGGGGCAAGGGCTGTAAGTTATACCCTGGGGCATATAAGTTTTTTAGAGAAAGCGTTGTAGTAGAAACTTCAAACATGGTGCGTTCGAATGGAAATTGAAAGGAATAGATCCCTTTTTAATATAAATGAAAGTGACCGAAGGGCAACTAACACCCCTCTTACACCCACCATTTCCCAAACACATCCCATCAAAATTCTGAGATTGCCATTTTGTTCAACGTAGTTGAGAAATCCAGAAATTATATCTATTAGGATGACACTCCCCCACAGCCCTCGGAGCAAGGATTGTAAGTTATGCCCTGCGGGCATATAAGGTTTTTATAGAAGGCGTTATCGTATAAAATTTAGAAAGGGCTCATCCGATTGGAAATAAACAGGGTTAGTGCTATTATTAATAGTCAAAAGCGATCGGAAGACGAATGCCCCCCCTAACGCCCATCACTTCCCCAAACCATTCCGATCAACATTTTGAAATAACCCTTTTGTTAAGGGTAGTTGAAGAGTCAGAAAATTATGTCTTTGAGTATGACCATCCTCCCCCCACAGCCCTCAGTGCTAAGGTTGTAAGTTATGCCCTGGGGGCATAAAAGGTTTTTATGGAAAGCGTTGTCTCAAAAATTTCAAAAAGGGCTATTGTTTGGAAAGTGAGAGGCCTTTTGCCCTTTATAATAGTCAAAAGTAACCGATTGGAGAACCCCCCCCCCACCCAATGTCCATAATTTACCCAAACATTTTTAAACAATTTTATATATCCATGTTGTTTAACGTAGTTGAAAGGTCCGGAAATTTGTGGATGGCACCCCTCCCCCTCAAAGCCCTGAAGACAAGGGTCGTAAGTTATACCCTTGGGGCATGTAAGGTTTTTATAGAAAATTTTGTCGTAGAAGCTCAAAAGGGCTTATTCGATTGGAAATTGAGAGGAATAGTGCCTTTTTTATTAGTCAATAGTAATAAGAGGGCAACTCCCCCCCCAACGCCCATCATTTCTCCAAACACTTCCAATCAAAATTGAGATAGCCATTTTGTTCAATGTTTTAAAATATCTCATTCGATCGAAAAATTGAAATGGCTAATGCCTTTTTCAATAGTCAAAAGTGTTCGGAGGGCAACAAACCCCCCTCCCACGCCCACCTTTTCCCTAAACACATTCAATCAAAATTTTGAGACAGCCATTTTCTTCAACATGATTGAAAGGTCCATAAATTATGTCTTTGAGGATCACACCCCCCCCCCCAACAGCCCTCAGGGCAAGGGCTTTAAGTTATGCCCTGGGATAAATAAGGTTTATATAGAAGGACTGATCGTATATACATTGGACTCATTGGATTGATAATCAGAAGTTCTATTGCCCTTTTTAATATTGAGTCTAATCGAAGGGTGGATACCCCCCCTTAAGCCTCTTATTTTCACGATCACGATCATATTTTCAAGGGTTTTAAGTTATGCCCTGGGAACATATAAGGTTTATATGTCCCCTTGTTGTCGTAGAAACTTTTTTATGGTCATTTGTTGTCGTAGAAACTTCGAAAAAGGCTCACTCGATTGGAAATTGAAAGGGCGTGTGGCCTTTTTATTAGTCAAAAGTGATTGGAATTTAAGTCCCCCCCCCCCTACGCCTATCAATTCCCAAAACACATCAAATCCAAATATTTAGATAGCCATTTTGTTCAGTGTAGTTGAAAGGTCGGGATATTATGTTTTTGACAACCCCCATACCTTCTCAAGACTAGAACATAATTTTCACTTTACTGAAAAAAATGGCTGTGGATTGCCAGTTTAGTATACATATACTGATATATATTCCTTTGGAAGGCAACACCCCTTCCACCTCCATCATTTCCCAAAGCCCACCCAATCACAATTTTGAGATAGCCATTTTGTTCAACAAAGTTGAAAGATCTGGAAATAATGTCTTTGAGGAGGACACTCCCCCCACAGCCATCAGGGCACGTGTTGTAAGTTATGCCCTGGTGGAATATAAGGTTTTAATAGAAAGTTTTGTCGTAGAAATTTCAAAAAGGACTAATTCAATTGGAAATTCAAACGGCTAGTGCACTTTTTAATAGTCGAAAGTGATAAGAGGGCAACTAACCCCCTTTCACGCCCACCATTTCCCAAAAGACATCCAATAAAAATTTTGAGATTGACATTTTGTTCAACGTTGTTGAAAATTCTGGAAAGTATGTCTTTGAAGATGACAACATCCCCCCCCCCCACATCCCTTAGGGCAAGGGATTTAAGATATGCCCTGGGGCATATAAGGTTTTTATAGAAAGCTTTGTCGTAAATACTTCAAAAAAGGGCTCACTCGATTGGTAATTGAAGGGCTAGAGCCCTTTTTAATACTTGAAAGTGATTGGAGTGCAACTATATCCCCTCTCACGTCCACCATTTCCTCAAACACATCCTATAAAAATTTTGAAATAGGCATTTTGTACAACGTAGTTCAAAGGTTCGGAAATTATGTCTTTGAGGATTACACTTCCCCCATAGCCCTCAGAGCAAGGGTTGTAAGTTATACCCTGGGGGCATATAAGTTTCATAGAGAAAGTGTTGTAGTAGAAACTTCAAAGATGGTTTCTTCGAATGGAAATCGAAAGGGCTAGATCCCGTTTTAATAGATGAAAGTGACTGGAGGGCAACTAACCCCCCTCTTTCGCCCACCATTTCCCAAATACATCCCATTAAAATTCTGAGATAGCCATTTTGTTCAACGTAATTGAAAAAACCAGAAATTATGTCTGTGAGGATGACACTCCCCCACAGCCCTCGGGGCAAGGATTGTAAGTTATGCCCTGGGGGCATATAAGATTTTTATAGAAAGCGTTGTAGTATAAAATTCAAAAAGGGCTCATTCGATTGGAAATAAAGAGGGCTTGTGCTATTATTAATAGTCAAATGCGATCGGAAGACGAATTCCCCCCCACCCTAACGTCAATCACTTCCCCAAACACTTCCGATCAACGTTTTGATGTAACCATTTTCCTGAAGGTAGTTGAAGAGTCAGAAAATTATGTCTTTGAGTACGACCATCCACCCCCCACAGCCTTCAGTGCTAAGGTTTTAAGTTATACCCTGGGGGCATAGAAGGTTTTTATAGAAAGCGTTGTCTTAAAAAATTCATAGATAGCTATTTTGTTCAACGTAATTGAAAGTTCCATAGATTATGTCTTTGAGGATGACACCCCCTCCCCCAACAGCCCTCAGGGCAAGGTCTGTAAGTTATGCCCTGGGGTAGATAAGGCTTATATAGAAGGACTGATCGTATATACATTGGAGGGGGGCTCATTGGATTGATAATCAGAAGTTATATTGTCCTTTTTAATATTGAGAATAGTCGAAGGTAGGATTACCCCCCCCCTAAAGCCTCCTATTTTCACGATCACGATCATATTTTCAAGGGTTTTAAGTTAGGCCCAGGGAATATATAAGGTTTATATGTCCCCATGTTGTCGTAGAAACTTCGAAAAAGGCTCATTCGATTGGAAATTAAAAGGGCTTGTGCCCTTTTTATTAGTCAAAAGTTATTTAAAGTAAAGCCCCCCACCCCCTAGACCTATCAATTCCCAAAACACATCAAATCTAAATATTGAGACAGCCATTTTGTTCAGCGTACTTGAAAGGTCTGGAAATTATTTTTTTGGCAACCCCCATACCTTCTCAAGACCAGAACATAATTTGCACTTTACTGAAAAAATGGCTATGGATTGGCAGTTTAGTTTACATACACTGATATATTCCTTTAAGTTTTAATAATTTTTATTTATTAAAGTTAAAAAAGTTAAAATATTTTAAACGTATTTTGTCATTCAGTGTCGTAGGATGAAAGGATTAGAATGGCTTTAGAGTCTTGAACAGAAAGTTAATGCAAAACAGACATTTTTTTGTTTAAAATAACACAATTCCATCTGGGCTTGTGCCCAGATGGAATTAATTTGAAGGCTTTTAAATTAGTGATGTGTTATTTAATACCATGTCTCGTCCACATAATCAATATTTTCCTGAAAACTGGGGTATTCCCCGATGCACTTAAAAGGGCAAAAGTCATCCCCCTCCATAAAGGTGGGTCTAAACTAGATATCAAAAATTATAGACCTATATGGATCCTTCCCCTGTTTTCAAAAATATTTGAAAAAATTGTGCATAAAAGGCTATATGATTATCTTACGAAAACAGGGATGTTAAGTGAAACTCAGTTCGGCTTTAGGAAAATTCACTCGACGTCGGACGGCGTGCATTCTCTCTGTGATATTTTAAATAGATGCTTTGAACGTGGTAAAATCCCTTTGACTGTTTAAAAGGCGTTTGATACAGTGGATTTTAAAATTTTACTCAAACGTCTACAGTCCCTTGGAGTTCATGGTCATTATCTGAAATGGTTTGATAGTTTTTTAAGTGGAAGATCTATTCAAGTTGTTTTAAATTATGCACTTTCTTCTCCCTATCAAGTGAAGTGTGGTGTACCTCAGGGATCCGTCTTGGGACCCCTTCTGTACCTTGTGTATTTTGATTCAATGCGTTTTTACTTACCGGAGTGTTTTATCACGACTTTCGTGGATGATACTGCTTTGACTATGTCTAGTCGAATGATTGATGATCTATTGTTGAAAGTAAATAGGGTTTTAAAGTCATTTTATGTATTTACAAGTTTGAGCCTCTTGTCAGTGAATGTTAAAAAAACTAATTTTATGGTTTTTAGGAGATTTGGTAAGCCGCAGAGTGTTGATGGAGAGGTATTTTTTAATGGTAAGCCTTTGTCACAGGTGCATGAGGTGCGTTATTTTGGCTTCCAGCTTGATTGTAATTTATCTTGGAAGCATCATAGTGATCTTGTTGCAGCTAAAGTTGCTAGAGGTCTGGGAATTTTGCGTCGTTTGAAGCATTTTTTACCATTGTCGGTTCTTTTATTATTGTATCATAGTATTGTTGTGCTTTATATTTCTTATGGATGTGTCATTTGGTCTAGCAATTTTTACGCAAATTTCAAAAGAGTGCAGATTTTACAAAACAAAACAGTACGTCTTCTTGGGAATTGTATAGAAAATGTGAATGATACCGCGTCATTTTTTAAAGAATTAAGTGTGCTTAACAATATTTTTTTTTTTTCTTCATAGATTTTGTAATTATTGGTTAATTGAGAGAGAGTGTTCAGGTCTTATTGTTTAAAATGAATTTAGTAAATGGCTGAGAATTAGAGGATTGCAACCGTCCTTCATCAGGCTTTTAGAGCCTTCCCTTGGCGGTTGCTTGTATATAGTCTATTTGGTAATTTGTAGTAAATAAAGCAAGTCAAGTCAAGGCACAAGACAAGATAATTTTGTTCTAAAATAACTATTTTCAAAAGAACAAAACCATTGGTTTGGTTCTAAAACCAATTTTCTGTGTGTACTCCAAGATTATTATCTTAGCCTGAGTGAGATAAACTACTAAGCAACATTTTTTAAGTTAAATATCATAGGCAGCGCAATAGCACTGCTTAAGTAAAGAACGATGTTGCTACAATGTATTTTTTTTTGGGGGGGGGGTTCTTGGTTTTTAGACCAGGGCACCTCGCATCGAAGGAGTTGTCGTACAAACTTCGACTTGAAAATTGGAAGGGCGAGTGACCTTTTTAATAGCCAAAAGTGATTACAGGGCAACTAACACCCCTTCCACGCCTACCATTTCCTCTAAAACCTACCATTAAAATTTTGAGACAGTCATTTTGTTCCACATAGGGTAAAGACATAGAAATTATGTCTTTGAGGAGGACACTCCCGCTGCAGGGCAAGCGTTGTAAGTTATGCCCTGGGGGCATATAAGGTTTTGATAGAAAGTTTTGTCGTAGAAATTTCAAAAAGGACTAATTCAATTGGAAATTCAAAAGGCTAGTGCACTTTTTAATAGTCGAAAGTGATTAGATGGCAACTAACCCCTTTCACGCCCATCATTTCCAAAAACACATCCAATAAAAATATTGAGATAGACATTGTGTTCAACGTAGTTGAAAATTCCGGAAAGTAAGTTTTTGAAGATGACAACACTCCCCCCACACAGCCCTTAGTGCAAGGGCTATAAGATATGCCCTGGGGCATATAAGGTTTTTATAAAAAGCGTTCTCGTAAAACCTTCAAAAAGGGGTCATTCGATTGGTAATTGAAAGGGCTAGAGCCCTTTTTAATACTTGAAAGTGATTGGAGGGCAACTATACCCCCTCTCAAGCCCACCATCCTCAAGCAACACATCCAATCAAAATTTCGAAATAGGCATTTTGTTCAACGTATTTGAAAAGGTCCGGAAGAAGTTAAAATGTTTTAAACGTATTTTGTCATTCAATGTCGTAGGATGAAAGGATTAGAATGGCTTTAGAGTCTTGAACGAAAAGTTAATGCAAAACAGATATTTTTGTTTAAAATAACACAAGACAAGATAAGTTTGTTCTAAAATAACTATTTTCAAAAGAACAAAACCATTGGTTTTGTTCTAAAACCAATTTTCTGTGTGCACTCGAAGATAATTATCTTAGCCTGAGTGAGACAAACTACTAAGCAACATTTTTTAAATTAAATATCATAGGCAGCGCAATAGCGCTGCCTAAGTAAAGAACGATGTTGGCACAATGTATTTTTTTTTTTTTTTTGGTTTCTTGGTTTTTAGACCAGGGCACTTCGCATCGAAGGAGTTGTCGTAAAAACTTCAAAAAGAACTCGTTCGACTGGAAATTGGAAGGGCTTGTGCGCTTTTTAATAGCCGAAAGTGATTGGAAGGCAACTATCACCCCTTCCACGCCCATCATTTCCCCAAACCCATCCAATCAAAATTTTGAGATAGCCATTTTGTTCAACGTAGTTAAAAGATTTGGAAATAATGTCTTTGAGGAGGACACTCCCCCACAGCCATCAGTGCAAGCGTTGTAAGTTATGTCCTGGGGGCATATAAGGTTTTAATAGAAAGTTTTGTCAGAGAAATTTCATAAAGGACTAATTCAATTTGAAATTCAAACGGCTAGTGCACTTTTTAATAGTCGAATGTGATTAGATGGCAACTTACTCCTTTCACGCCCACCGTTTCCCAAAACACATCCAATAAAAATGTTGAGATAGACATTTTGATCAACGTAGTTAAAAATTCCGGAAAGTAAGTCTTTGAAGATGACAACACTCCCCTCCCCCCCCCCACAGCCCTTAGGCCAAGGGCTGTAAGATATGCCCTGGGGCATATAAGGTTTTTATAGAAAGCGTTGTCGTAAAAACTTCAAAAAGGGATAATTCGATTGGTAATTGAAAGGGCTAGAGCCCTTTTTAATACTTGAAAGTGGTTGGAGGGCAACTATACACTTGCTCACACCCACCATTCCCTCAAACACATCCAATGAAAATTTTGAAATAGGTATTTTTTTCAACGTAGTTGAAAGGTCCGGAAATTATGTCTCTGAGGATGACACTCCCCCCATAACCCTCAGGGCAAGGGTTGTAAGTTATACCCTGGGGCATATAAGTTTCTTAGAGAAAGCGTTGTAGTAGAAACTTCAAAGATGGCTCATTCGAATGGAAATTGAAAGGGCTAGATCCCGTATTAATAGATGAAACTGACTGGAGGGCAACTAACCCCCCTCTTTCGCCCCTCTTGCACACACTATTTTCCAAACACATCCCATCAAAATTCTGATATAGCCATTTTGTTCAACGTAGTTGAAAAGTCCAGAATTTATGTCTTTGAGGATGACACTCCCCCAAAGCCCTCGGGGCAAGGATTGTAAGTTATGCCCTGGGGGCAGATAAGGTTTTTATAGAAAGTGTTGTCGTATAAAATTCAAAAAGGACTTATTCAATTGGAAATAAAGAGGACTTGTGCTATTATTAACAGTCAAAAGCGACCGGAAGACAAATGCCACCCCCCTAGCGCCTATCACTACCCCAAACACTATGATCAACGTTTTGATATAGCCATTTTGTTGAAGGTAGTTGAAGAGTCAGAAAATTCTGTCTTTGAGTATGAACATTCTCCCCACACAACCCTCAGTGCTAAGGTTGTAGGTTATGCCCTGGGGGCATAAAAGGTTTTTATAGAAAGCGTTGTATTAAAAATTTCAAAAAGGGCTATTGCTTGGAAGGTGAGAGGCCTTTTGCCCTTTTTAAAAGTCAAAAGTAATCGATGGGAGAACCCCCCCCCCCCCATGTCCATCATTTCCTCAAACATTTTTAAACAACTTGATATATCCATGTGGTTTAACGTAGTTGAAAGGTCTGGAAAATTGAGGATGACACCCCTCCCCCCCCCCCGAGAGCCCTCAGGACAAGGGTCGTAAGTTATGCCCTCGGGGCATATAAGTTTTTTATAGAAAGTTTTGTTGCAGAAGCTTTAAAAAGGGCTCATTCAATTGGATATTGGGAGGACTAGTGCCTTTTTTATTAGTCAAAAGTAATCAGAGGGCAACTCCCCCCCCCCACGCCCATCATTTCTCCAAACACTTACAATCAAAATTGAGAGAGCCATTTTGTTCAACGTATTAACAGAGCTCATTCGATTGGAAATTGAAAGAGCTAATGCCCTTTTCAATAGTCGAAAGTTTTCAAAGGGTAGCAAATCCCCCTCCAATGCCCACCTTTTCCCCAAACACATCCGATTAAAATTTTCAGATAGCTATTTTGTTCATCGTAATTGAAAGGTCCATAATTATGTCTTTGAGGATGACACCCTCTCCCCCAGCAGCCCTCAGGGCAAGGGCTTTAAGTTATGCCCTAGGGCAGATAAGGTTTATATAGAAAGACTGATCGTATATACTTCGGAGGGGGGCTCATTGGATTGGTTATAAGAAGTTATATTGCCCTTTTTAAGATTGAGACTTATCGAAGGGTGGATACCCCCCCTAAAGCCTTTTATTTCACCGATCACGATCATATTTTCAAGGGTCTTAAGTTATGCTTTGGGAACATATAAGGTTTATATGTCCCCTTGTTGTCGTAGAAACTTTTTTATGGTCATTTGTTGTCGTAGAAACTTCGAAAAAGGCTCATTTGATTGGAAATTGAAAGGGTTTGTGCCCTTTTTATTAGTCAAAAGGGATTGGAGGGTACAACCCCCCCCGTACGCCTATTAATTCCAGAAGCACATCAAATCCAAATTTTGAGATAGCCATTTTGTTCAGCGTAGTTGAAAGGTCTGGAATTGTTTTTTTTTTTGACAACCGCCATACCTTCTCAAGACCAGAACATAAATTGCACTTTACTGAAAAAAATGGCTATGGATTGGCAGTTTAGTATGCATATACTTATATATATTCCTTAAAGTTTTAATAATTTTTGTTTATTAGACTTAAAAAATTTAAACGTATCATTTTAAACGTATTTTGTCATTCAAAGTCGTAGGATGAAAGGATTAGAAGGGCTTTAGAGTCTTCAATGGAAAGTTAATACAAAACAAATATTTTTGTTTAAAATAACACAACACAAGATAGGTTTGTTCTAGAATAACTATTTTCTAAAGAACAGAACCATTGGTTTTGTTTTAAAACAGTTTTCTGTGTGCACTAGAAGATAATCATCTTAGCCTGAGTGAGATAAACTACTAAGCAACATTTTTTTAATTAAACATCATAGGCAGCGCAATAGCGCTGCCTAAGTAAAGAACTATGTTGGCACAATGTATTTTTTTTTTAGTTTTTTGGTTTTTAGACCAGAGCACTTTGTATCGAAGGAGTTGTCATAGAAACTTCAAAAGGAACTCGTTCGAAAGGAAATTGGAATGGCTTGTGCCCTTTTTAATGCTTGAAAGTGATTGGAGGGCAACTAACCTCCCTCTCACGCCCACCATTTCCCCAAACACATGCCATCAAAATTTTGAGATATCTACTCTGTTCATCGTAGTTGAAAGTTCTGAAATTTCCGTAGTTGAAATTAGGTCTTTGAGAATGATAACCCCCTCAGGGCCCTCAGGGCAATGGTCGTAAGTTATTCCCTGGAGGCATATAAGGATTTTATAGAAAGTGTTGTCTTCTAAAAATTAAAAAAGGTTCATTTTTTTGAAAATTTAAAAGGGCTAGTGCCCATTTTAATAGTCAAAATTTGATTGGAGAGAAACTAACCCCCCTCTCACGCCCACCATTTCCTCAAACATATCCAATCAAAATTTTGAGACAGCCATTTTGTTCAACATAATTAAAAGTTCTGGAATTTATGTCTTTGAGGACGACAAACCGCCCACACCCCTCAGGGAAAGGGTTGTAAGTTATGCCCTGGGGGCATATAAAGTTTTTATAGATAGCGTTCTCGTAAAAACTTAAACAAGGGCTCTTTCGATTGGAAATTGAAAGGTCTAGTGCCCTTTTTTAATCCCCCTCTCAAGGCCGCCATTTCCCCCAACACATCCAATCAAAATTTTGAGATAGCCATTTTGGTCTACATAATTGGAAGTTATTTGGGCGGGGTGACAATCCGCCCACAGCCCTTGGGGTAAGGGTTGTAAAATATACCTTGGGGGCATATAAGATTTTTATAGAAACCATTGTCTTCGAAACTTCAAAAAGGGCTTATTTGATTGTAAACTGAAAGCGCTAGTGCCCTTTTTAATAGTCGAAAGTTATTGGAGAGCAACTAAACCCCTTTCACGCCCACCATCTCCCCAAACACATCCTAGAAAAATTTTGAGATAGCCATTTTGTTCAACGTAGTTGAAAATTCTGGAAATTATGTCTTTGAGGATAACAAGCCCCACACACCCCTCAGGGCAAGGGTGGTATGCCCTGGGGGCATATAAGGTTTTTATAGATAGGGTTCTCGTAGAAACTTCAAATAGAGCTCATTCAATTGGAAATTGAATGGGCTAGGGCTCTTTTTAATAGTCAAAAGTAATTGGAGGGTAACTAATCCACCTCTCACACCCGTCATTTCCCCTAACAAATCAAATCAAAATTTTGAGATAGCCATTTTGTTCTATGTAGTTGAAGATTCTGGACTTTAGGTCTTTGGGGATGACCACCCGCCCACAGACATCATGGTAACGGTTGTAAATTATGCCCAGGGGCCATATATGGCTTTTATAGATAGTCTTGTTGTAGAAACTTCAAAAAGGGCTCATACGATTGGAAATTGAAAGTTCTAGAGCCCTATTTAATAGTAGAAAGTGATTGGAGGGCAACTAAACCCTCTCTCACACCCACCATTTCCCCAAACACATCCAATCAAAATTTTCAGATAGCGATTTTTTCACCATAGTTGAAATTTCTAGAATTGATGTCTTTGAGGATGACACCCCCCCAGAGCCCTCAGGATAAGTTTTGTAAGTTATTTCCTGGGGGCAAGTAAGGTTTTTATAGAAAGTGTTGTTGTAGAAACTTCAAAAAGCGCTCATTCGATTGGAAGTTAAAAGGGCTAGTGTCCTTTTTAATAGACGAAAGTGATTGGAGGGCAACTAACTCTCATCTCACGCCCACCATTCCGCAAACAAATCCAATCAAAATTTTGAGATAGCCAGTTTTTTCAACGTAGTTGAAAGTTCGAGAAATTATGTCTTTGAGGATGAAAACTCCCAGCAGCCCTCAGAACAAGGGTTGTAAATTATGCCCTGGGGAAAAGTAAGATTTTTATAGTAAGCGTTGTTGTAGAAACTTTGAAAAAGTCTTATTCGATTGGAAATTGAAATGGCTAGTGCCCTTTTAATAGATGTAATTGATTGGAGGGCAACTAACCCCCCTCTCACGTCCATCATTCCCCCAAACACATCCAATCAAAATTTTGAGATAGACACTTTGTTCAACTTAGTTGAAAATTCTGGAATTAAAGTCTTTGAAGATGACAAACACTTCCCCCTACCCCTCAGGGCAAAGGCTGTAAGTTTTGCCCAGGGGGCATATGAGGTATTTATAGATAGCGTTCTCGTAGAAACTTGAAAAAGAGCTCATTCAATTGGAAATTGAAAGGGCTAGTGCCCTTTTTAATAGTCAAAAGTAATTGAGGTGTAACTAATCCCCCTCTCACGCCCACCATTTCCCCAAACACATCCAATCAAAATTTTAGATAGCCATTTTGTTCTACATAGTTGAAAATTCAGGACTTTAGGTCTTTAGGTCATTTTGTGAAAGTTTGTGAGCTGAAAGTTCTGGAAATTATGTCTTTGAGGATGACAAACCCCCCACACCCCTCAGGGAGAGGGTGGTAATTTATGCCCTGTGGGCATATAAGGTTTTATTTATAGCGTTCTCGTAGAAACTTCAAAAAGAGCTTATTCAATTGGAAATTGAATGGGGCAGTGCCCTTTTTAATAGTCGAAAGTAATTGGAGGGTAACTAATCCCCATCTCACGCCAGCTATTTCCCCAAACATATCCAATCAAAATTATGAGATAGCCATTTTGTTCTACGTAGTTGAAAGTTCTGGACTTTAGGTCTCTGTAGATGACAACCCGTCCACAGACCTAATGGTAAGGGCTGTAAGCTATGCCTTGGAAGCATATAAGGCTCTTATAAAAAGGTTTGTCGTAGAAGCTTCAAAAAGGGCTCATTCGATTTGAAATTGAAAAGGCCAGTGCCCTTCTTAATAGTAGAAAGTGATTGGAGGGCAACTAACCCCCCTCTCACGCCCACCATTTCGCCAAACACATCCAATTAAAATTTTTAGATAGCCATGTTTTTTCAACGTAGTTGAAAATTCTAGAAATTATTTCGTTGAGGATGACAAACCTCCCACACCCCTCGGGGCTAGGGTTGTAAGATATGCCCTGGGGGCATATAAGGTTTTTATAAATAGTGTTGTCGTAGAAACTTCAAAAATAGCTCATTCCATTGGATTTTGAAAGGGCTAGTGCCCTTCGTAATAGTCGAAAGTCATTGAAGGGTTGCTAATCCCCCTCTAACGCCAGTCATTTCCCCAAACATATTCAATCAGAATTTTAGATAGCCATTTTCTTCTACGTAGTTGAAAGTTCTGGACTTTAAGTCCTTGGGGATAAAACTCCCTCCCCCCTTAAACCTTTTCAATTGAAAGGGATAGAGCCCTTTTTAATAGCAGAAAGTGATTGGAGGGCAACTAAACCCCCTCTTACACCCAACATTTCTCCAAACACATTCAATCAAAATTTTGAGATAGCGATTTTTTCTACACAGTTAAAAATTTTAGAAATTATGTCAACCCCACCACATACCTCAGGGTAAGGATTCTAAGTTTTGCCTTGGGGGCATATAAGGTTTTTATAAAATGGGTTGTCGAAGAAGCTTCAAAAAGGACTCATTCGATTGGAAATTGAAAGGGCTAGTGCCATTCTTAATAGTAGAAATTGATTGGAGCGCAACTAGCCCCCCTCTCACACCCATCATTCCCCCAAACACACCCAATCAAAGTTTTGAGATAGCCATTTTTTCAACGTAGTTGAAAGTTCTAGGACTTATGTCTTTGAGGATGACAACCCCCTCCAAAGCTCGCAGGACAAGGGTTGTAAGTTATACCCTGGGGGCATGTAGGGTTTTTATAGAAAGCGTTGTTGTTGAAACTTCAAAAAGGGCTCCTTTGATTGAAAACTAAAAGGGCTAGTGCCCTTTTTAATAGTCGAAAGTGATTGTGGGCAACTAACCCCACTCTCACGCCCACCCTTTCCCAAAACAAATTCAACCAAAATTTTGAAACAGTCGAAATTAACTGGACAGCAACTAACCCACCTTTCATGCACACCATTTCCCCAAACAATCCAATCACAACTTTGAGATAGCTATTTTGTTCAATGTAGTTGAAAGTACCGGAAATTCTGTCTCTGAGGATGACAAACCCCCCACACCTCTCAGGACAAGGGTTTTAACTTTTGCCCTGGGGTGATATAAGGTTTCTATAGATAGCCTTGTCGTAGAAACTTCAAAAAGAACTCATTCACTTGGAAATTAAAATGACCAGTGTCCTTTTTAAAAGTCCAAAATGATTGAAGGGCAACTAACCCACCTCTCACGCTACCCGTTTCCCCAGACTTATCCAATCAAAATTTTGATATAGCCATTTTGTTCTACGTAGTTGAAAGTTCTGGACTTTAGGTCTTTGGGGATGAAAACCCACCCACAGACCTCAGGGTAACGGTTGTAAATTATGCTCTGGGGCCATATAAGGTTCTTATAGATAGTCTTGTTGTAGAAACATCAAAAAGAACTCATTTAATTGGACATTGAAAAGGATATTGCCCTTTTTAAAAGTCTAAAATTATCGGAGGGAAACTAGCCCCCCTCTCACACCCACCATTTCTCCGAACATATCTAATGAAAATTTTGAGATAGACATTTTTTCCAACGTAGTTATAGGTTCTGAAAATTATATCTTTGAGGATGAAAACCACCCACACACAACCCTCAGTGCAAGGGTTGTACGTTTTACCCTGGGGGCATATAAGGTTTTTAATGAAAGGGCTGTCATAGAAACTAGAAAGAGGGCTTATTCGACTGGAAATTTAAAGGGCTAGTGCCCATTTTAATAGTAGAAAGTGATTGGAGGGCAGTTAACACCTCTATTACGCCCGCCATTTCCCAAAACACATCCAATCAAAATTTTGAGACAGCCATCTTTTCAACGTAGTTGAAAGTTCTGAAAATAAGGTCTTTGAAGATAACACCCACCCCCCTCACTCACAACCCTCAGGGTAAGGGTTGTAAGTTACACCCTGGGGGCATCTAAAGTTTTTATAGATAGCTTTGTTGTAGAAACCTCAAAAACAACTCATTCAATTGGAAATTCAAATGACCAGTTGCCTTTTAAAAGTTCAAAGTAATTGGAGGGCAACTGACTCCCCTCTCAGGCCCGCCATTTCCCCTAACATATGCAATTAAAATTTTGAGATAGCTAATTTGTTCTACGTGTTGAAAATTCTGGACTTTAGGTCTTAGGGGATGGCAACCCGCCCACAGCCCTCAGGGTAAGGGGTTTAAATTATGCCCTGGGGGCATCTAAAGTTCTTATAGATAGCCTTGTCGTAGAAACTTCAAAAACAACTCATTCAATTGGAAATTGAAATGGCTAATGCCCTTTCTAAAAGTCTAAAGTGATTGGAGGGCAATTAGCCCTCCTCTCACACCCATCATTTCCCCAAACATATATCTTTTACATCTTGTTTTTTTTCAAAGTTTCAGAACTTTCAATACTTTCAGAAGGTTGATCAATTGCATTTAATTTGAGCGGTCTTTCACGGTAAGGTTTATATTTGTCGACACGTCGAAGGGCATGATGAATTTTTTCATCATCGCCAATTGTTTCATTGTTAATAAATTTATCAAAACTATCTTCAAAGTGCTCTTTTGGGGAAAGAGCAAGTTCAACTGGCGTCAACCTATAGCCATTACTAGAGAATAGTGTTTACAAGTCTGGTGATTATCGGCAGTAACAATGAAAAGAAACTAGGGCACCTACAAGTAAACGATGTTGCATTTTCTGTTGTCTATCACCTTCTGGAATTTGAACATTGCCTTCCGTTAAATTTAAACAAAGTTCAGATAAGAGATTAACGAATCCATTGCCAATACCACGTTTGAGTAGAGCTTTCCTGAGCCGTGGTTTTGAGTTACTTAGAACTGAAAAAAATGTCTGTTTTCATGTGGCTTCTTCGGCGTCATGATGGCGACTAATGACCTTTTCTACTATTCACGGGTAAATATACGGTAATTTCATTATTAAAAATATCAGTGACTACATGTAACTCTTCGGGCTGGTTTTGATTAAGATTCCATAAAATATACCCATACAGTTTCTTAGTAGCTTTATTGTACGCCGAGAATAAAAATTTTGCTTCGCCAGGGTAGATGTGTTTCTTTAGAATATAGGAGAACTTGAATCGCGAGCAACCCTGTATATGAAATAGTAAGTACAATTTAATGCAAGTGTTCTAATTTACTCTGATAAAACGATTATGGAAAACAACAGTTACGGAAATTTTTTCGTGATGTGACTGGGCTGTGAGTAATTGTAGTATTTCCCGAGACCATTCTTCAATAGATTCAGCTAAATCATCAATAATAATCCACGAGTTTGGCGCAATATGACTAAACACCTCAAGTCCTCGTATTAAATTTATTTATTTTGCAATACTCTTTATTTTGTAATAGGACTCTTGTTATACACTATAGCAATAATATATATTTTTCGGATTCTCTAAGAACATTTTATCACGATTTTGAAATATTGTCGTTAATTCTGTTGTTTTGCCAGACATGGATGGTCTGCAAAAAAAGATCTAAAGGATTTTTTAAATTGACAAATACTCCACCAATGTCGAAATACAACTAACCAAAACTAACCTCAATCTGTTCAATGAATAGTCAACAATAGAATGTACATTTTCTTAAATAGAAATATATTCAGTACAAATTTTTAAAATAGAAACTTAAAAATAAACACTTGAACATTAAAATAGACATTTTCTATAATAAAAATGTATTCACTACATTTTTTTTAGTATATTTACAGACACTCTAAAACATTTAAAGCCACTTGAGCGCTACAATAGGCATTTATAAGGCACTTAGAAAATGAGTTATACTCAGAGGGCCAGACGTGACTGGACTCCTCCGAAAGACGCGGTGGCCAGAACAGCGGCCAGAAGGTGCGCAAGGCAGGATGGTAGTAAAAAAAGACAAAGCACATTAAAATACCGTTTTGCACAAAAAAATGATAAAAACATGTAAAATAGACTAGAAAAACATGACAATTTAAAACACAAGAAAATTCGCACTGCTGAGCTGGAAACTGACAGAAAAAGCAGCCCCCTTCCCGCCAACTGTAGGGCTTTGTATAGACCTAGTTTTTCTATAATCTATACAATCAACTCGATTTAAACTAAGATAGTGACCGTGTGGTAGTACCCTCACACTGCCCGCATGTACATAGACTTTGTCCGAAATGGTGGACATGGCATTTTTCTCACTCATGGTTTTCATATTTTAAAGAGCGAAGAGCCATGACCTTTGCTCTTGGAACTAAATTATTTCCTAAACAGTTCTTATGAACACTCATATTGAAATTTTCTTTTACATAGTGTGAAGGCAGTCCCTTGCAGACTTGGTTGGTAACCTCATTGTGCGTTTCCACGCAGTAAAACTTCGGACCAGGAAAGACACCTTTGGATACCAAGTCGCTCCCCGTCTCGGATTTTAAATTTAATAACTGATTTGGGACCTGGCACTTCACTAGCTCCGAATAAACGGACTCATCCCAGTTGGTAAAATCCATTCGGGAGCTAATATGTTTACCATTTTCCAAATCATACAACAGATTCTCTGTTGGAACTTTCGACAGGATTGAATCACTGTTTTTATAATATACTTGAAATTGCCCATCCCCGGCCATTGGAGAATACACACATTGCAAAAAAACTCCAACATGATTTACTTTTAGATTTCTAGTATAACACCGCCAACGGCAATATTTTTATTTAATTTAACGTTTCTTTTCTTTTTATGTAAAAGCACCATATTGGAATCTATAATCGTGAACGATGGGAAGTTCTAATCTGCAATGATTTTAGCACATTCTTTTGCGTCGGTCAAGACGTCACAATGACTCATATTGCGCACATTCTCGCACATCTTACAAAAGGCCGAATCTAAAATAAGTTTAAAGATCTTTCTTTCGACCCTTGTTTATGCTTCAGATCGTTCCTTGACAAAGGTGTCAACAAAAGGCTTCATGTAAGTTTTTTTTTTATCGAATTGGACGGCTCTACGAATCTTTGTGATATTGCAACCATTGGCCAGCATCCACCGCAAAAGAACTTGATGTACAACAAAATTCCTTTTGGGATGAGGGTCGGCAATAAGCTTCTGTTTTGAAGGTGTCAAGTGCATACCCCTATCCTCTACCGAAGATAATTTATAGGGACTCAAAAAGTCCCTAGGCACCTGTCTATTTATGGACGGGAAAACAAAGTCCTTTACCTAGTCATGAAGTTCCAAAGGCATTTCACTATCAATTCGGAATAACTATCCATGCAGTCCATTCTCCCCGACGGTGTAAATGCTGAGGAAATTTGAAGCAGAAGAATCGTCCAGCGACTGGTAATTCCCACAGCAAAAACACTGAGTCATTGACGAGGGATAAAGAGAGTTCACATCCAAGAAAACAACACTCGACTTTTCTTCGGTGCATTGTCTAGTTGGGTCAGTTTCAAGGATACGATCCCTTTGGAAAAATACTCTCCACGCATTGATCTCTCAACAAATAAGTGACGATCCATGTCAGCGATCAGAACTATTTTATCATCACTAAGTTTTAGACTTAAATCCATCAACAGATGAGGAATTGAAAAATAATACCCTAAATCAAACCCAAATTCCTCGTAAATTTTGTCCGTGTTTTTACAGACAATATCCAACAACTTCAATGCAACACTTTCGAGGCACATTTTACAATAATCCTCCTCATTTTTACACCTTCCGCCCTTATCCCAAACCCTCTTAGCAAATTCATAATCCGCAGGGGTACATTGATGATCTTAAGTGAATAATAAAACTCTTCGATGGACACTAGTTTTATCTCTCGTAGCCTCGAGGCGGAGTTGCAATACTCGTACGGATATATGCCCTTACACTTTAATAAATCATAAATTTCATCATCTTGATAGCACTGTTTGAGGAGGGGCAAGCTATTAAATTCATCATTTTTTAAACTTGAATGAGTTGACTGAGGAAGTGGGGAAAGTAGCTATAAGAATCTAAAAAACGGATTTTATGCAAGTACGTTTCATTATCTTCAATTGTTTTCCATTTGAATTCTAAGACTAGCAACTTCTCAGCTGATTTAGGTATGATGTCATATGAAAAAGAACCATCTACTCATGCGCAATCTACAACTTTACCTTCATGTAAACGTGCAAACGCTGATGATATGAATTTCAAATCATTGTTAACTGGTAGAAAGTAATTCTGCTTAATATCTACCTTACACGATTAATACGCGACCCCCGAAAGTTACTCTCTCCCGATTGGATAGGATCCCCTAAATGATCATGATCGCAGACTTTCGCATCCCCACTAGCCTCAACAATTAGTTCCATGCAAACCCAACACATATCTTTATTTTTAATATTCAACTTGGGTTCTGGTGATAGATTTATTGGATAATGGGTCTTGCGTGGAATCGAAATTGACCTATTAGCTATTTCAGTACCTGAAACCATAGCTGCTCCCATACAATCTTCCCCATCCAATGTCTCAACTTCATCTACGAATTGCATGGTATTACTTGAGTCTCTTCGTGCATGGGCATAAGAGACCGCAATGGCTTCCTGTTCTTTTACACGACTCAAATTTGATGGATCGCACATCTCCATGAGTTTGGCTTCTATGGCTAATGCCACCTTGTCGCTCTGCAAGAGCGTGTTCTGAAAATTTTTGACATGCAAGTTGTAATCTTCCCCCTGAAACTGTCTCCACGAATTGGTACCCATGACGCTTGCAGTGTCTCAAATTATTTTTCAATTTTAATTCACCACGGAATCATGAAAGACCCATTGGACAGTAATTGCAGGTACCCCACGCCCCTTTTAACCCTCACCTTTAAACCCTTTTAAAATCGAGAGCTGGAAAGATATGTCCAACTGAATCACGTTCTTTGGCAAGCTCGTAAAGGAGCCATATCCGGTGTTTCACTGACTCAATAGACGGAGCACGTACGGAATATAAAACACCTTTTTTATCATCAAGTTCCCCCTCTTCATATTCTGTGTCGTACGGTAACACTGTAACCCCATCTTAAAATTCTCATTTCCCTCTCAGAAATGTCAATCCACTTAAGTTTTACAGAATAATGCCCCTTTAAGCTATTAAAATCTACTTTAGGAAACTCTGTCCCTTCCTCACCCCCATTAACTGCCAAACCGTCCAAGTATGTCTTAGTGGCAGCAATTGACCTGGGTTTATGCCCCACGACAAGGTCTTCATGTTTGAAACACTGAAACCCTGTGTTGAAACAAAAGCGTTGTACACCCTTACAAGCTCTCAAATCTACATTATATTTTGTGCCCCGCTTTATCCCTCCCGCTTCTTAAAACAAATTCCTTTTTAAATTTTGTAATGTTATATTCTAATTTTTCAATAAATAGAACAACCAACCCACTCCCATTTTCATTAAAACCCACCATCCTTAAAAAATATTTTCCACCCAATCTGAAAAAAATATCCTCAAAGCTTTGTAAGTCAGGGTGGAATGTCTGCATCGTTGTTTGCAGGTAATACGTGTACAAGTCATCTGTCCTTTCATTAAAAAAAAATATTTTAAGTGTGATGGATGCTTTAATGCTGTCTCAAACTCCCGCCTCACGAATGTGGTTTTCAAGAAGTGTCCAAATCTTCCTGACATAGGAGTTTACAATGTCAATTGGATCCGTTTGGATACTACCACTTGTAAGGTGTTGGAGGGGTCTCCAAACTCAGCCCTAAAAACATACATATTATGCAAAGCGGTATAAGCTAAGTAGAACAGGGGGTGAGCCAGCACCAGTTTGTTCCCCTATATCGCTTTGAGGGTTGGGTTAACCCAAGCACTCTATATTTAGTGGACTCACCATCGCACTTAAACCCCCCTCAAATTCACTTTCCAATGTTAGCAGATTACTGTTGGAGGATCCTGGTGTTGATATGTGAACCTAAAAAATTAATAAGAGAATATTAACTCACTAGAGCACTTCATCCTGTGAAAATGGAAGAGAATAGTTAAGAGTGACCGTTCAGAGCTTGAAGGAAATCACTAGTTCGTAATAGCCACTGACGGGCAATGTCACCCTTCGGACTCATAGACTCCAAACTACTGGCTATAAATGTAATGGACCTTAAACGACTTTCGTTTGGATGTATTATGAGTATATATCTTTGAGGATCCAAACATGGACCACCTTTCGAACTCATGTATCCCACAATACTGGCTACAAATTTAATGGGCCTAAAACAGCTTTCCTTTGGATGTATTATGAGTATGTACCTTGAAGGGTCCATAGATATACCCCCCTTCGGATCCCCAGACCGCTCACTAGAAGTTAAGAATTTAAGAGTTGAAAATTAGCAAGTAAATACGATTATAATGTTTTAAATAGTCTTACTGTAGTAAAGTAAGTATATAGTTGCCCAACAGCTTACATCAGCTGTAGTAAAGTAAGGTCATTGTTTCCCACCAGCTGTCACCAGCTCTTATAACGTAGTTTTTGGTTGGTACCTTATTACACCCATTGTAGGTGATACAATTACGGTCCTAAGGTGAGTAAACTTTGTTATAGTGTCCCTAGAATTTGGTCCTACTAATTACCTTGAGCGTTCCGACTGGAAACTACTCGAGAAGCTTAAATAAGGTTGTAGAGAGGTTGGTCATAATGTAATACTTTTATTTATGCCGGCAAATTACACCGTCTAGATATATGTATGCCATGGGGACTTTTGGTCCCAGATAATCAACAATTACAAGCAATCTACGATAAAATAAAATACTTGAGCACTTAGAATATTCCAACAATATTTCAAGGTATTTCAAACATAATACAGACAGAGATTACCCCGGCAATTATTTTAGTGTGTCCTCGGTCTAAAAAATCTCAGTTTATATATCAAATCTCAACCACATCAATCCGGCTAATTTACATATTTAGCTAGCAAAGTGGTTATTTAGAAATTTCCTTTCAAGCCTACATATCCCAGGATGTTTACTTTATATTAATAACAAGTAGTATTTCAAACTTTGCATCTTGTATTTTTTGCGTTATAAATGTTTTATTTCATATTAATCATTTCTTCTTTATTAGATGGTTACCACATTACCGAGGGTCAGATTGTGTCTGGCCATTTTGAGATTATGTCCTCAATCGAAACCGGTACTTCGTAGGTAGTCTCGTTAGATGGTACTGCTACAAAGAGTTCAGTGAGCTTGTTGTCTATTAAAATTTCGAAATCATTGGCGAGCTGAAAAAAAGAATATAAAATATTATTCGCTTTGAAGTATTTATGATTTTTAGCTATGAAAAAGAGACCGTTATAGTTACCCTGAAAAATTTTTGACGCGAGGTCTTAGTTATCTCCTGAAAAGGATCTTCTATTCCCTCCCCCCCCCCTCCCCAGGGGGCACGTGATGACCTTCTTAACGGAAACATTAAAACACTAGTATTAGCTATTTCTTTTGAGGTGCCAAACTAAGGGGATGCAATAGCATATAACTTCAATATTCTAACCTCTTCTCTCAACACGTTTTAGCTTCTCATAACTATTGATAAAACTGTTAATCTGAGGAGCAATGGCTCCTCAAAGCCTTCAGAACTAACAAATAAGACTCTCAAAAGCCTTTATTAGCCAGAAAAGAATCCCTTATTTAGCTCATTCTTTCTCTTAGCAAGGGCGCTTTCCCCATAGTGAGGCCTCCAAGAGTAAGACACAAAAATTAAAAATTAGTTACAAAAACCTCAAGCCTTACATCTTCACATTGTGCTGAGGAGCCAACAGCTTGACGGGGAGCCAAGGGTGCAGGTATCACTTGACGTTGAGCCAGAGGTTTGCCTAGGATCTGCCTGGAATGGGCAGGCATCGCAAGATGAGGGGTCAATGGTTGGCTTAGGGCCTGCCTGGAAGGGCAGGCGTCGCTTGATAGGGAGCCAAGGGTTGACCTAGGGCCTGTCTATAAGGGCCGGGTATGGCATGATGGGGGCCCTGGTAGGGCCGGCATACCGTATGTCCGATGGCCTTGATACCCTTTCTGGGGTCACTTCGTGCCCTCTTGCCTTCTTTGATGGAGGGGGAGCTCTGGAAATTCCTAAAAAAAGAAACAAAATTTTTGTTTCTCACAAAAAAATACATCTAATGAAATAACCCTACCCGTCTTAACAGAGGGTCCCATACTAAGGAAAAATCGGCCGGATTGAAAATTTGATGCGCAACTCCTTTGCTCGAAGAGAAATTTAAACTTTCTTAACCTTAGTCAGGCAGAACAATTTGGAGCAGTGACTATCATAGACCACGTTTTACTATAATTAATTTAAAAGATTTTTTCCACAAAATAAGTTTTTCAAAGAAAAGTAAAGAACTCTATTAAACAAAAAATTAGCAAAAATAAAATCAAATAATATACCAGGCCTGAAACTACCACAAATCAGCATCGATAAATAAATGAAACCCAAGACGAACAGAAATTACAATAATTAACCGAGTCAAACTCAAAACGAGCAGAAATTAACATAAACTGGGCGCAAAACCCCTATGCCTTCCCAAGGCCAGAACAAAATTTGCACTTCAGTGAGAAAATATAAATGTTTTTACTTTTATAACTTTAATAAATCAAATAATATTAAAATTTTGATTGCTAAATATCAGTATATGTATATTAAACTGACAATGAACATTCATTTGTAGTTCTTTACTTTTCTTTGAAAAACTTTTTTTGTGAAAAAAGTTTTTTAAATTAATTTATGTTCGTTTTTATGTCGACATAGTCTTTTCAGGGAAAAAAATAATACTTTAAATCTTTTCGTCTTTAAAAACTATATAGTTTGGCCTGCTATTTGTATGCTTGAGAAAAATTTTCAGCAAATTTTAAGAACATACACCGTTTTAAAAATCTGGACACAAATAGTACTGTATAATTTAGTTTCATACCTCCTCTAGTTGACCTGAAATGGAAAACTTGATACCATTCGCAAAAAAATCAGCTTACTTTCTTTGATAGCTTGGATACACTTACGCTATTATGATTTGATTAGATTTTAAGAGCAGAAATGGGAAGGTTGGCGTGGGAGGGTGGGCTTGGGAGGGTGGGAGTGGAAGAGGGATTAGTTGCCCTCAAATCCATTTCGAATATTTAAAAGGCCCTCATCCCTTTCTATTTTCAATCGAATGAGCCCTTTTCGAAGTTCCCACGACAACTCTTTCGATACGAAGTGCCCTGGTCTAAACAACAACAACAACAAAAAATAATACATTATACCCACTTCGATCTTTACTATAAAACATTTAAGTTTTTCACTGCCCTTTGACCATTCAAAAAGGGCTTGAGCCTTTCGATTTCCAATCAAATAAGCCCTTTTGGAAAAGACAACGCTTTCTATAAGCCCCTTATATACCTCTGGGGTCTATATTAAAATCCTTATTTCACGGTCTGTTAGGGTGGTTGTCATCCTCTAAGACCGAATTTCCAGAACTTTCAACTGCGTTAAACAACATGGCTATCTCAAAATTTTGATTGGATGTGTTTGGGGATATGGTGGGCGTGAGAGGGGTGTTAGTCGCGTTCCAATCACTTTCGACTATTAAAAAAGGCACAAACCACTCCAATTTCCAATTGAATGAGTGCTTTTAAAAGGTTCTATGACATCTTGTTCGATACGAACTGCCCTGCTCTAAAAGAAAAAATTAATAAATAATACATTGTGCCAACATCGTTCTTATATGCCCCCAGGGCAAATATTAAAACCCTTACCCTGAGGGTTGTGAGGGAGTGTCTCCTCTTTACTTAGTCCCCGTTTTTTGTCTCGTTCTCGAGTGTCCCCGTTCTTTATTTAGGCAGCGCCATCGTGATGCCTATGATTTATACAACAACTTTCTATAAAAACCTTATATGCCCCCAGGGCATAAGCTAAAACCCTTGCACTGAGAGCTCTGAGGGGGGTTGTCATAGTAAAAGACCTAACTTCCAGAAGGTTCAACTATGTTGAACAAAATGGATTTCTAAAAATTTTGATTGGATATGTTTTGGAAAATGGTGAACGTGAGAGGGGCGTTAGTCGCTATCCAATCACATTCAACTATTAAAAAAGGCACTAGCCCTTTCAATTTCCAATAGAATGAGCCCTTTTGAAATTTCTACGACAAGGCTTTCAATGAAAACCTTATATGCCCCAGGGCACAACTAACAACCCTTGCCCTGAGGGCTGTGGGGGGAGGGGTTGTCATCCTTAAAAACCTAACTTCCAAAACTTTCAACTACGTTGAATAAAATGGCTATCTAAAAATTTTGATTGGATGTGTTAGGGGAAAAGATGGGCGTGAGAGGGGGTTAGTTGCCCTCAAATCACTTTCAACTATTAAAAAGGGCACTGTCCCTTTGAATTTCCAATCGAATGAGCCGTTTTTCAAGTTTCTATGACAAAGATTTCAATAAAAACCTTATATGCCCCCAGGGCATAACTTATAATCCTTGCCTGGAGGGTTGTGGGGGACTGTCCTCCTCAAAAGTATATTTTCTATCTGGAAATCAACTACGCTGAACAAAATGGCTTTCTCAAAATTTTTATTTGGATTTTTTGGGGGGAATGATGGGCGTAAGGGGGGGGCTATTTGCCCTCCAATCACTTTCGACTGTTAAAAAGGGCACTAGCCCTTTGAATTTCCAATCGAGTGAGCTTTTTTTGATGTTTCTACGATAACACCTTCTTTAAAAACCTTATATGCCCCCAGGGCATAATTTAAAACCCTTGCCTTGAGGGCTGTGGGGGAGTGACCTCTTCAAAAACATATTTTCTATCTGAAAATCAACTACGCTGAACAAAATGGCTATCTCAAAATTTTGATTGGATGTGTTTGGGGAAATGATTGGCGTGGGGGGAGCTAATTGCCCTCCAATCACTTTCGACTATTAAAAAGGGCACTAGCCCTTTGAATTTCCAATCAAATGAGCCTTTTTTGAAGTTTTTACGACAACCCCTTCTATAAAAACCTTATATGCCCCCAGGGCATAACTTAAAACCCTTGCCTTGAGGGTTTTGGGGAGTTTCCTCCTGAAAAACATATTGTCTATCTTGAAATCAACTACGCTGAACAAAATGGCTATCTCAAAATTTTGATTGGATGTGTTTAGGGGGAATGATGAGCGTGGGGGGGGGGGCTAGTTGCCCTCCAATCACTTTCGAATATTAAAATGGGTACTAGCCCTTGGAATTTCCAATCGAATGAGCCTGTTTTGAAGTTTCTACGACAATGCCTTCTGTATAAACCTTATATGCCCCCAGGGCATAACTTAAAACCCTTGCCCTGAGGGTTGTGGGTGAGTGTCCTCCTCAAAAACATATTTTTTATGTAGAAATCAACTACGCTGAACAAAATACTATCTCAAAATTTTGATTGGAGTGTTTGAGGGAATGACGGGCGTGGGGGTCTAGTTGCTCTCCAATCACTTTCGACTATTAAAAAGGGCACTAGCAACTCCAATTTCCAATAGAATGAGCCTTTTTCGAAGTTTCTACGATGATACTTTCGATACGAAGTACCCGGCTAAAGAAAAAAACACATGTGCCCACATCGTTAAAAAGGGCACTCGAAATCTCAATTTCCAAGCGAATGAGCCCCTTTTGAAGTTTCTACGACGACCACTTCCATATGAATTGCCCAGCTCTAAAGGAAAAAAATAATCAATAGTACATTGTGCCAACATCGTTCTTATATGACCTCAGGGCAAAACTTAAAACCCTTGCCCCAGGGGTTGTGGGAGAGTGTCCTCCTCATAAACAAATTTTCTATCTGGAAATCAACTACGCTGAACAAAATGGCTATCTCAAAATTTTGATTGGATGTGTTTGGGGGAATTAAGGGCGTGGGGGGGGGCTAGTTTCCCTCCAATCACTTTCGACTATTAAAAAGGGCACTAGCCATTTGAATTTCCAATCGAATGAGTCTTTTATGAAGTTTCTACAACAACGCCTTCTATAAAAACCTTATATGCCCCCAGGGCATAACTTAAAACCCTTGCCGTGGGGTTGTGGGGGATTATCCTCCTCAAAAATATATTTTCTATCTGGAAACCAACTACGCCGAAAAAAATGGCTGTCTCAAAATTTTGATTGTATATGTTTGGGGAATGATGGGTATGTGGGGGAGGGGCTAAATACCCTCCAATCATTTTTAACCATTAAAAAGGGCACTCGAACTCTCAATTTCCAATCGAATGAGCCACTTTTGAAGTTTCTACGACGACCCCTTCCATATGAAGTGCCCTGCTTTAAAGGAAAAAAAATAATACATTGTACATTTTGCCAACATCGTTCTTATATGCTCTCAGGGCTTAACTTAAAACTCTTGCTCTGAGGGTTGTGGGGGAAATTCCTCCTCAAAAACATATTTTCCATCTGAAAATCAACTGCGCTGAACAAAATGGATATCTCGAAATTTCGATTGGAAGTATTTTTGGGAATGATGGGCGTGGAGGGGGAGCTAGTGTCCGTCCAATCACTTTCGACTATTAAAAAGGGCACTATCCAATCCCCTTTCCAATCGAATGAACCCTTTTCGAAGTTTCTACGAGCATTACTTCGATACGAAGTGCCCGGCTTAAGAACAAAAACACATGTGCCCACATCGTTAAAACGGGCACTCGAAATCTCAATTTTCATTCGAATGAGCCCCTTTTGAAGTTTCTACGGCGACCCCTTCCATATGAAGTGCCCAGCTCTAAAGGAAATCAATAATAAATCATACATTGCGCCAACATCGTTCTTATATGCCCTCAGGGCATAACATAAAACCCTTGCCCCGAGGGTTGTAGGAGAGTATCCTCCTCAAAAACATATTTTTTATTTGGAAATCAACTACACTGAACAAAGTGGTTATCTCAAAATTTCGTTTGGATTTGTTAAGGGGAATGATGGGCGTGGGGGGGGGGGGGTATTAGTTGCCCTCCAATCACTTTCGACTATTAAAAAGGGCACTAGCCACTCCAATTTCCAATCGAATGAGCCCTTTTCGAAGTTTCTAAGACAATCCTTCGATGCGAAGTGCCCGGCTCAAGAAAAAAAAACATGTGCCCACATCGTTAAAAAGGGCACTCGAACTCTCAATTTCCAATCGAATGAGCCCCTTTTGAAGTTTCTACGACGACCCCTTCCATATGAAGTGCCCAGCTCTTAAGGAAAAAAACAATAAATAGTACACTGTGCAAACATCGTTCTTATATGTGCTCAGGGCATAAATTAAAACCCTTGCCCCGGGGGTTTTGGGGGAGTGAAATCCTCAAAAACATATTTTCTATCTGGAAATCAACTACGCTGAACAAAATAGCTATCTCAAAATTTTGATTGGATGTTTTGGGGAAATGATGGGCGTGGGGGGGCTTGTTTCCCTCCAATCACTTTCGACTATTAAAAAGGGCACTAGCCCTTTGAATTTCCAATCAAATGAGCCTTTTTTGAAGTTTCTACTACAACGCCTTCTATAAAAACCTTACATGGCACCACGGCATAACTTAAAACCCTTGCCCTGAGGGTTGTGGGGGAATGTCCTCCTCAAAAACATATTTTCCATCTGAAACCAACTACGCTGAACAAAATGGCTATCTCAAAATTTTGATTTAATGTGTTTGGGGGAATGATGGGCGTGGGGGGCTAATTGCCCTCCAATCACTTTCGACTACTGAAAAGGGCACTTGAACTCTCAATTTCCAATCGAATGAGCCCCCTTTTAAGTTTCTACGACGACCCCTTCCATATGAAGTGTCCTTCTCTAAAGGAAAAAAATAATACATAGTCCAATGTGCCAACATCGTTCTTATATGCCCTCAAGGCATAACTTAAAACCCTTTCTCCGATGGTTATCTTAAAATTTTGATTGGATGTGTTTGGGGGAATGATGGGCGTGGGGGGAGCTAGTTGCCCTCCAATCACTTTCGACTGCTTAAAAGTGCACTAGCCACTTCAATTTCCAATCGAATAAGCCCTTTTCGAGGTTTCTACAACAACTCCTTCGATACGAAGTACCCGGTTGAAGAAAAAAACACATTGTGCCCACATCGTTCTTTACTTAGGCAGCGCTAGCGCGCTGTCTATGATATAGTTATAAGTTTTTATACAAAAGTGTTTAAAGGAAAAATTTAACCACCCCCTTCCCCTTCTTTATCATCGTCCGAACCCTCCCCCCTCTCCTGCTCAACTTTATATGCAGGTCTTTTAAGTTTAAAAGAAATTCTTTAAAAATCTTAGGCTTATTCAGCCGTCTGAGGCTAAAAGTGCTTCAATTCCAGGCCAAAATCGCAAGATCCAGATCGCAAGGTAATAATCAATTGAGAATACAAGGCTTCGCACTTATTTATTTAAATAGTTATAAAATAGGCTTGTACAAACCTCAAAATACCCACCCAGACCGTACGCTGCATAGTAGATCCATCCCGTTTCCCCCAACCTAAGCCCTTTTTAGTATATCAAAAAGTACCAAACTTGAATTTTCGGAGAGTTAGGGTACTACAAGAAGCAACTTTTTGAAAATGTATAAAATAAACTGGACACTCTAGAGGAAAAAATCAGACATTCGCTAGACTTTTAGTCTTTAACCTAGGCTTATATAAAACCTTATTAGGGAGGAGGGGGTGTCGCATAGTGTTTCTGTTTTAGCATTTGTATTTACCATTTAGAAAAATCCCCCCACCTCCTACATATTAAACACATAAATAACGCACTTTTTACATCATTTTTACTAAAGCCGTAAATTTTCCCATACAATGGCAGGTGCGAAACCCTTTATCAGTCAATACAGAAGAAGAACCTTTTTCCATATTCATTTAATGATATATCGGTTTATCGATGGTTTTAACATTTTACGATAATTGAGGTTCATTCCCTTAAATACATGACGAATGTTAATCCTCTAGCAAGCTGTTATAATAAGAAAAGCATTTTAAAATAGGTGACATGTATTTTGATGTTAAAGCATATATTTGACACGATTAAAGCTAGATAAATTTATTAGTGGTGGGGGATGGAGGAAGAGAGTTTTAATTGTTAATTTCACATAGTGAATCACACTAGCCAAAAAATTAATATGCTCATCTTAATGGGGGGGGGGGTCGGTATAGAAAAAGAGGCTTAAGGGATTTACCGGCTTGCTTCCAGTAAGCAAAAACTATAAGAAAATTGGAGATGGGGAAAGTTCCAATAGAAAAAGAGACTTACTTCCTGGTATTGAGACATATCCGCTTTTTAGAAAGGTCTGTTGTGTTCAAAATCCAACAAAACACTTATGGAAATTTATTTTATATTGACTAATTTGATATTCCATTGCAGACAAAAGAATTGCATGGTTCCCATATCAGAAAACAGATGTTTTTCAGGAATTCCGATAGAAAACAATATGGCGAATGAATTCTGTTTACATTAGACACCTGTCTGTATGCTTCCCAAAACTACCAGCAGTTTCTTCTAGAATTGGCAAGGGTAAATAGATTTTCAACATTTCTTTGACGGGTAGAAATCAATACTTGCCCATCTGGAAAATGACCGAGATTCGAGACGAAAATGGCCCCCTGATATATCGGGAACTATTAGGCTAATATTGGTTTTTAAGCAGAATCATGGAGGGAAGGAGCCCTTCAGACCTAATACTGAAGCAAGGCTACGCAAGATTGAGTCATCCTCTATTACATAGCAACCGAATGTAAAGATTGACGTAACACCTGACCGTTTTAAACAGTGCATGTTTTCAGAATCTAGGAGCGTGTCTTTCATGGCGTCACGGGAATCCTGGATGCTGCAGAATCCTGGCTATAAGTCTTCCAGAAGCCTTCCTACGGAGCTTCCAGAATTCTGGGCGTCATAAGAATCCTGCTATGAAGCTTCCGAAAGCAATTAAGGGAATACTACTGTCACACTCAAAAACCTAATTACTGGATCGATCAACTATTTTGAATGAAATGGCAATATAAAAATTTTCATTGGATGTGTTTAGGAAAATAATTGGCGGGAGGGGGGCTGGTTAGTAGAGATGCTATAACAGGGCCCGTGAAAACATCAATGCATGACCCTATTAGAAAATAATTTGAATAACCGGTTTACCTATTAACTAGATCCGGTCATTCACCTTCCTCAGTAGCATATAACAAGAGATACATAATTTCCATTAGAACATTACATATTCCTGTCAGGAGATTATTAACATATATTCAACCTTCACTGCATAACAGGAATAGAATTGGCGTAATCAGAGGAATGACCACTTAAGTAAACCATTTTATTTGATTTCAAATTGGACTAGTAAATTTATGATATAGCATTGAACTTTACTTGACACCATATAGTAACACAGGCATTTTGTAAATGCTTGTATCATGATATTCATGAGAATGAACACTTATATCAACATTTTTTTTCGCAGAGAAAACTTCTGGTAATCCGTGTCCCACATCCAAGGGGCCCCCAACTCCCCCCCCTTTGACTAAGAACTGTTGGCTCCTTAGATTTTTTTTTATTTTTTGAGAGATCTTATTGCTATATTGCTGGTATTAGCATTCAAATGAAAGCAAAGGAAAAAGTAAGGCCTACTGCGGCGCCAATGTCATAATACATATCTTGTCTATGTTTCAAAACTGCAAACAATGTAAAAATAATGTGGTAAAAGACGGTGAAATCAAGAGCAAAATAAAAAGGGCATTTGCAGATAATATCACCAAAGAATGTAAAGACGAATCGGCGAAAACATAGCACATGAGAACATTATTAGTACCACTGATCGTATACCAACATATACAGTCAATGAACCCGACAATAACAATGTCCAAACGCATATTGAGCCTTTAGGTGACACCACAGTAAAAACTGTGTATGACTCAAAATGGATTAATGATTATTCTACTGGTTACGAACTAGGAGAAGAAAACAGCTACACTATCAAGAGAGAACATGATGAAT